>NW_005196379.1:263255-286211 GCF_000372725.1 Emiliania huxleyi CCMP1516 | reverse complement strand
GGGGGGGGGGGGGGGGCTCACTGGAAGAACCACAGCGAGATCGTGTACCCGTCGCTCCCATCGAAGCCACCTTTCTCTGGCGTGCCCCAGCCGGCGGCGAGGAAGGCGCCGGACCCGCCGACTGCGGTGCCAATGAAGACGTTGCCGTCTTCCGTGCCCGAGTCGCCGTACGCGACGCCCATGCCCCACGCCCACCAGATGATGGCGCCTGGGAGGGGCGATCGCGCGCATGTGTGGGGGGGAGGGGGGGAGAATGCCCGGGACGCGTTTTGGGCGAGGCGGTGGGCAAAACGCGCCGAGGCAGGCGTCGAGCAGGTTTTTGAGGAGGATGTTCTTGGTGTTCTTGGAGCGCACCGTCCCCGCCTCGAGCAAGGCGAAGCCGCACTGCGAGGGCGATCGGGAGGTGAGTACTGCGTTTCGGCGCGCGCGCGCGGGGCGCCGCGCACCTGCATGAAGAAGACGAAGACGCCCATGATCAGGAGGTAGAAGGCGTCGAGCGCCTGGTTCCCGCCGATGTCGGCGAGATAAAACATGGGCGGAGGGGCGGAGGGCGGTGCCATTGGTGACGCCATTTGGATCGAGGCCACGAGCTTGCAATTCAAGGTGTTTGCAAATCGAGGCTGATGCTGTCCCCCTCGGCGTGCCAAGGTGTGAAGAGCGAGTCACAAGACTATGTTATGTGAGCGCAACCACCCCGCCGCAATGGTCGCCGGCGCGCGACACGTTCCCGTCAGCAGGACTGTCCTCGCCGAATGCGTGCCGCCAAGGCGGGACGCACTCAGGGACAGTGCCGCGACGGGGAGCTCGAGCTAGGGTCGCACTACCTCGCACAAAGATGTAAGGTCCAAAAAACCAGAGCGGCTGCCGCACGCTCGCTGTTCGGCAGAGCCGAACAAGGAGGACAGGCGTGACACAAGATTATCGTCGGCACCACACGGCGTGCGATCTAGGAATTCCTAGATTCAGCACACGCGCTTCTGCTCGCAAACACTCATCCAATGAATTGTCGTCACCCATGAGTGCGAGTTAGGGGTATAGCGGCTGGCCGCTAGCCTGTGAGGGGGGCGACCATAGACACCTCACAAGACCCCACACGGTCTCGTCCA
Source organism: Emiliania huxleyi CCMP1516 (assembly GCF_000372725.1). Lineage (NCBI taxonomy): Eukaryota > Haptophyta > Isochrysidales > Noelaerhabdaceae > Emiliania > Emiliania huxleyi. The sequence goes on along the minus strand of NW_005196379.1, from coordinate 285,105 downwards.
TGCCTTGCGGCCGGCGACGACACTCTCGCGCCTCCGGCTCGCTCCACTCAGCTCAGCGCCCAGAGGGTGTGCATGACCTACCCAGGTATCTGAGCGCCACAAGCCCAGCTCGTCAGACCTGGCGCTTAAGACTTAGAAATGCTAAGATATCTCGGAGTTCACGAAATCCGCGCGAACAGGGCTGGAAGGGGAGAGAGAGAGATTTTAGAAAACCAACAAGAAATCACGACTCTTGGAAGGGTGTGTGAGGAATAAAACAGACAACCCAAGGCAGGGATGGGAGGACGGCGCACACCGCGGATTTTAAGCGAGCAGGTCGGACCTAAAAAGGCAACAGCGGAGTGGGTGGGAAAAGGCGGGGGGAAACAGCTGTAGTTTATTTTTGCTTCGGCGGCCGCCATGCTGAAATTCTGCAAAAACCTGGCCGGCCCCTGCCCTGCCCCTACCTACCTACCTACCTACCTACCTACCTACCTACCTTACTTATGGGAAACTAAAAAGAAATCACCGGATGGGTGAAGGTGGGGTACTATACCAACTGAAGTGATGGTTGGTGGTACTCTCCTGCAACCACAGTCCTTCCTGTGACATGGCAGGCCACTCTCAGAGGCCCTACAAGCATCAGATAACCCATTTGGGGACGTTTGGAGCACTTGGAGCACTTGGAGTGCAGTCGGTAACCTCACATCCAGGGCCGGGGAGCTCAGAAGCGCACCCAGCGGGCCGGATGATCGGCATCGGGTTACGGGCTAGAGAGCCCTGACCCCTGGAGGAGGCGGGCCGAGAGGCGTACCGAAGATGGCTCAGACTTGGGGACGTCCGGGCAGTGGACATGAACGAGGAGGGGGGGGGGGCTCTGCCAACGGGGATCCGCCCCACATCGGATCTCGAACAGCTGGTGGGGAACGAAGTGGTGGGGGCGCTGACCCAGATTAGCCGTGAACACGGGTCGGCGACGGGAGCCCTGGTCCTGACATGGTGACCAGATCGTGCGGAGGTGACCAGCTCGGACACCGAGAGATCGTTGCGGAAGAACTGCGGGGCCTTGTACGGCAGAACCAGCCGCCGGCGGGAGCACGGAGGGAGGAAGCCACGCGAGCCTCAGACGGGGGAGGAGCAGAGACGGGGGAGGGACAGCCGACGGCACGAGTCGAAGGAAGGGCTGAACCGAACCAGATCCGCCACGAGCCTCCTCCCCGGATCCGCACGCCTGGCTATGATTCGGTGGTTTTCCTAGACGAGGTCACGCGGGTGATGAGGGCGAGGCATGCCTTCGGCGTCCTCGGGGATGTAGTGGTCCACGCGACGCCATCCCGAGGGAGGGTGGAGCGGCTGTACCAACAGGCGGTGACCCGGCTGGGACACATGGACCAAAAACGGAAGCAGGCGGGGAGGCCGCCATGTACCAACGAGCAGGTGGCCGAGGCGAGGGAAAGGCTGCGGAAGGCAAGGGCCGAGCTGCTCAATGACATGTTCAGGGGGGAGGAACATGCTAGGATCCGACGAGAAGGTAGGCCGGTCACCCGAAGGGTTCGGTGCCCTATCGACATAGGGGCGCTCGAGGCGTACGCCGCGTCGGCGGCAGGGGCCAGAGTGATTCGGCGAGACCGGCATTTCTTCGCGAACCAAACGCACCACGACGTGGTGAGGGCTTTTCTCCAGAGGGTGAGACCGGGGCCGGACCCGCGGACGGGGTTTGTGGACATCGAGTTTGAACACGGGAGACGCACGGACGCCATGGTGGCGGCGGGTTGGCTCTCCGGGGGGAGGGAGTACGCTACAACCCCTTCGGCGGACCCCTTCCGGCTCCCGAGACCCATCCGAAGCACCGCGCTGGCGCGCTTTGGCCTCGACTTTGACGACGGAGCCGCACATGCGCGGGCGGCCCTCGCGGTGATTGGAGTCCACAGAGAGCTAGCGGCGGAGTTCCTCCGGGGGGAGACCAGGGAGAAGGTGCTTGTGGCAGTGGGAGCGGCCCTCCTCCCAGGAGCGGAGCCAACCGTGTCTAGGAAGGCAGTCAAAGGCCTGTTCTGCGCCACCGAGATGGATGGCACGTACTCCGCGTGGCGCACCCGTAATGACATCCCGGAGGATAGGTCGCTGGGAGAGGGCCCGATCGCGTTGGGGGGGGGCGAGACCTTCCACGTCCGGGAACTATTCCGGCAACAGTCACTCCGTACGCAATGGCTCGCCGAACAGTTGACGGACTTACACGAGACTGTGGGGTACTGGAACCTGCACGAGACGAACGTGAACCCGCCTGGGGGGGCGACCGACCCGGCGCGCACGCTCAAATCGGACGTGGTTTCGGAACTGGAGGCGGTCTCCAGGACGGCCAAATGGAACTGGGCGTGCGCGACGGGCCGTGCGGTCATCAACCTTCAGCATGACGGTGTCGTGATAGTCCCGCTGCCGAGAGACCATGGCAATGAGGAGGAGCTGCGCCGGGACCTGCAGAGAGTCAGCTCAGCGGCGCTTGGATACGACCAGCCTGTGGAGATCAAGCCCATGACCGATGGGGCTGACCCGAACCCGGTGAGAGGTAAGCTCGCCCCGGCCTGGGCGACAAACCTAGGTGCATGCGTGGCCGGCCGCGTGGGGCCGCAGGAGGCGGTAGCGGGAGAGCACGCCCTCCGACCTACCCCGTCCGAGACACTGGTGAGAGCAGGCCTGCTCCCAATCGTGGACGGAGTCCTCTGGGTGGCAGCAGACGCCAGACAGTGGCAGCAGCTACAGTCAGGGGGGGAAATGACCGCCCCCAACCCGGCTAGGGAAGGCCCCGGGGGCGAGGTGATACGCCTATAAGGCCAAAAAAAAAGTAAAAAAAGTGCTAAAAATGCAAGCTTGGGAGAGGAGCGCGGGAGCATGGCCCAAGACCGACCGTATCGATACGCTTGGCGCGCTCCCTCACGTTAATCTGAAATGGGGATCGTACTCAGCGATCTCTGTCGAGTCTCTAGTTTATTTAGTTTAGGATCTGGAAAAAGAATTGAAAAAAACATAATAGGAAATCAAAACAAATATAAGATACGATGTTACAACAACTCTACTTGAGCTCATTTTCCATATCTAGCTCTTAACTTGTTTACAATGTGCGACAGCACCTTGTTCGGAGGAGGAATCCGGCCAGCACGGGTACAAAGAGGGTTACCCCGAGAATCCCCAGCTGCGGAAACGTAGTGTCGCTCAAGAGGTGCGATACTGCGGGGGAGTGTAAGGTGCCTATATGGGCTTCCAGTATCGGACCTTCAAGACATGCGCTTTTGGCCGGTGGCCTCCTCGGACACAATGCGATTGTCGCACATGGCTTTTCTTTATGTTTTTTTTCTATATTATACCAAAAGCTAGGCCGATAATTTGGTTCTTTTCAAAGGAGACGTCTTGATCGAAGGGTTCTCCTTGTCGTCGCGTGAGCGCTTTGGCTTCTGCATGTTGCTGCCGGAGTACGAGTCTTGGTGAACAGACGTCGATGCACAGGCTGCAGCTCAGTGCGACCCAAAGGAGCCTGCGGGAGCGGGAGGAGGCCGGCCGTGTGAGAGGAGGGATGCGAGGGGTGCTGGCGCCGTTGCCCTCATGTGTCTGCACCCCTCCCAGGCCCACCATGAGGCACACACGCGTGGGCCGACGGCGGCCACACGCCAACCAATTGCTCTGCAATCATGCATGAATTGCTCGGCTCGTGGAGATGGAAAAGGAGCCGCAGTTGGATGTGCTGAGAGCGCGTGGCCAGGAGAAGAAGCGGGTGCGTGAGAGGGGCTGCGGCACCGAAACGGCATGGCGACTGGTTAGGCTATGAGGGTGTGAATTTTGCAGCTGCGATGGCCGTTGGCTTGCTGCTGGCGCGAACAACCAGCCCTGTACCGGCCGCCACTCGGCGAATCGCAGTGCGCACGCACGCGCTTGGCATGAATGGACCGTCGCCAGGCGCACGTGTTTGGCCGGCCCGCAAGCGCTCAACGATGCGACTGGCGGAGGCGAGCACTGCCTACAGTCAACGGTAACGTGGGTGAGCCGCGTGGCTGGCCTGATGTGGCGCACCTTTGCGGCGGCCTGCCCGATACGGCTCTGCGGCGGGCGCGACTCACCACGGCAGCCTCCATCGCGTTTGCGCTCGGCGTGCTCCCACCAGGGACCGTTGGCTGCGGCGCTGGCCGCGGCGAGGGCGGCCGCTTGCTGCTGTGGATAGTCGGCGCTCGAGAGGCGATGGAGGGAGAGCTTGCACGGCGCGGGCTCCTCGCCGAGCCCCTGGCCGCCCTCTGGCCACCAGCGGCGCGGCACGGCGTCGAGCTCATCCTGTGCGGCCCAGAAATGCGCGAGTGGGGCCCGGCCGACCAGCGTCCGCCGCCGCGGCCGCTCGTGCGTGCGGTCAGTGGCACGCTCCACTCGCGGCTGAAGGACGCGCCCGCGCTGACCACAGAGCCGGACGCAATGCTGCTCCTCAACTCCGGCGTCGGCACGCTGCTGCTTCCTCTCGTGGCACCGTGGCTGCCCACCCTCGCCGCCGTGCTCGCGATGCGCGCACCGTGCATATTAACATGCTACAACGCCAGCGAGGCGGCGGGGCAGGAAGCGCTGCTCCGCCTCTTCGGCGCTCGCACCCTGCTTCCCTCGCGCCAAAACCCGTTCGCTCACGCCGCACCGCTGCCGCTCCTCGCCGAGGCACAGGGGGCGGAGGCGGAGGCGCGAGCCGCGGCGGCAGCGGCGGCGGCGGCGGCGGCGGCGGCGGCGGCGGCGGCGGCGGCGGAGGCGGAGGCGGAGGCGGAGGCGGAGGCGGAGGCGGAGGCGGGTGCGGGTGCAGCCGAGGCGGGCGCAGCCGAGGCGGGCACGGGCGAGGCGGCCACAGTCGCACACCGCTACGTCGCCTGCGTGCGCGGCGGCGCGGCGCCGCCGGAAGCGGCGGCCAAGGCGGAGGCGCTGCTGGCCACCTCGGCGCAGCTCTTCGCGCTGCGTGGCGGCAACGCAGCCGCTTGGGTCGCCGGCCTCGGAGCAGCGCACGGGCTCGAGACCGCTGCCGCCAACGCCGCCCTCATCGCCGCCGCCGCGGAGGAGCGCCGCATCGCCCTCCGCCTCTGCGCGGGAGGCGCGCGAGGGGCGCTGTGCGAGGCGGCGAGGCGAGCGGCGACGGAGGTGCCGCCGCCCGCCGCGGAGGGCGGCGGTGGGAGCAGCGGCGGTGGGAGCGGCGGCGGGAGCGGTGCGAGCTTGTGGTACGACGGCAGCCACCCTTCCGTCCGGCTCGTCCGCTGCGCCACGCGGGCCGTGCACCTCCTCGACGCGGCGACGGCAGAGCTCGCCGCGCTGCAGTCCGAGCCGGCGGAGGGAGAGGTGCCGCTGCCGCTGCCAGACAGGCCGCACCGCGTCGTCTTCGAAGGGCCCTTCGTCAACGCGCGGGCGCGGCCCTCTCTGAAGGCGGCGGTGACGCGCACCCTCCCGCGCGGCGCAGACCTCAGCGCGACCGCCCAGCGCGGCGTTTGGCTGCGCACGAAGGCGGGTGACTTTGTGTTGAAATCGCACCCGGCGCTAGGCCGGCTGGTCGGGCAGGTGGTGGATGAGGACGGCTTGAACCTCGGAAGGTGAAGTGTTTCCCTCCTGCCGTTCTGCATTTTGCACATTTTTGACTAGTCACTATACTAAAATCTGAGTACGAAAAATATCAGCGGACGCCGACCGGCCGAGAGCGAGACCGCCCGAGACGGCGAGATACGCGCGCCCCCGGCCGGCCCCCCCCCCGGCGCGGCCGCGGGACCGCACGCCGGTGCGCGGGGCCTGTTCCCGGGCATTCACACTATATTCCTCTGAGATAATATTATATTTCGCCGCCACCGCGGCGCGCGCGCCTTATCCGCGCGCTATATTAGTAGAGCCAAACTTGTGTTCTTGTTTTGGGTCAAACTTGTTACAGCTCAGCGATCGCGATGCGGCCCCTGCCTAGCTTCCTGCTCCTATGCGCGAGCTATGGCGTGACCGCTATCGCGTATGGCTTCCCCTCCGGGAAGCACGGCCTCGACTACTGCATCGCCGAGGCCGACACCACCAGCGACATGACAGCGTCGACCACCATGGCACCTCCACCATGGACAAGCCTTGCACCATCTATGTCAGCCACCACCTGGGCGCCTGGCGTGTGCGAGCACAACCCTATGCGGGATGAAGGATCTGAACAATGCACTCGACTGGCCTCTTTGAGCCCGTCCGAGTCCGCCATTTGTTTCGACGATCCAATTTTTGACTTCTTCCTCGCTATTTGCAGACTTCAGACCAGTACAAGCGAGGACACGTGTGCCTCCACTCACACTACCTCCCAGGCGATGGAGCACGCGCTACAGTCGGCTCCTGAGGCCTCATCCACCCACTGCGGCCAATCTGAATTTTTGGCCCTCCGCAGCCCCGCGATACAGGTGCACTCATGGCCCAATACGATGGCGCTACAACTCATGAGGCACGGGACCCTTGCTGCGACAACCCAGCCCCATAGGAAGCCTGCGACATACATGCCGCCGCCACCTTTGCTGGGTCACCCAATGCTGCCTATTCTTCTGGGTCAGTGCGACGGGAACGGCTTCCTTTGCCTCCAAAATGTTTCACCGTGGAACGCTACATTTGACCCTACATCTTGGCAGAAAGTCCTTCCCCGGGACCACTCGGACACGTCGAGTGCAGGAGAGGCATTGCACCATGGGACATGTTCTTCTGGAAAGGAGCTTGCCACCTACCAAGTCCTTGAGACCTTGAGCAGTGGGACAGAGGTAGTGCCCTTCAACAATGGGACATGTGATATCATCTGGCCACTCCATGGAACCACCGATGCTGCGAAAGCCCTTTGCCTTGATCACTTTCGGCGACGCGGCAAGCGCGATTGGGTCAAATACGAGCTCCATTGGAACTATATGTTCTCAAACAAGAATTGCGCTCGGGTACAGTCCACATGGATGGGAATGATCTGGCCATTTTTCCTTTGCTTTGCTCTCATTGGGTTCCTTTTCCTTGCGTACTCCCTGCTTGCCGCCCTCATCTCCAATGCCGTCTACTGCGAATCATGTGCCGCCGATTTCTTAGCCTTCGCCGATTGCCTTGGATCCGTCGACACCGCTTTCGACACTTACGATCCTATTGGCAACGAATTCTCACTCATCGCCGCCGCTCGGATTGCCTGCACTGCATACGCAGTTACCCTCACCGCCGATCAGGGTGCACTACGAGTGCCTAAAAGCTACCGGCAGGCCATGTCTAGCCCTCAAGTCGAGCAATGGCGCGAAGCTATTAACAAGGAACTTTCCGGTCTCATTGCCCTCGACACCTGGGACCTTGTACCGATTGCTTCGATTCCTGCCGACGCCAATATTATGCACTGCCACTTTGTATTTGCAATCAAGCGCAAGGCTGACGGTTCAATCGACAAGTTCAAGGCACGCCTTGTCGCCGACGGCAACACTCAGAAGCATGGTGTCGACTTCAATCGCGTCTTCGCTACCGTCGTCAAGGCCCTTACTATCCGCCTCGTACTCGCCATCGCCGCCGCCCGTGATTACAATTTGACTTCTCTCGATATTCGGCAGGCTTATTTACAGGCGACCATTGACGAGGATCTGTACATGCGCGTTCCCCCAGGAGTCAACAGTGGCAACAACTCCCTCGTTTGCAAACTGCGGCGCAGCCTTTATGGACTCAAACAGGCAGGGCGAGAGTGGGGACTACTCCTCACCTCCTTCCTCGTTTCCTGGGGATTCGTTCGCTCGACCATCGACGTGTGCCTGTATATCTACCGATCTGGCAATCTTGTCTTATGGGTGCTAGTTTACGTCGACGACATACTCATCGCCGACAACTGCCCCACGCTGCGCGCCCGTTTTGTTGCCGACATCTCCAAGCACTTTCCTACCGAGGACAAAGGCGAGCTCGAATGGATACTGAACACCGCCATCACGCGTGACCGCGGCGCACGGACCCTGAACTTGTCCCAGGGCCTCTACGCCGCCGACCTCGTTACCAAGTTCAGCGCCTATTTCGATCGGTCCCGCTCACGCCGCTTCGACTCGCCTATGGAAGAGGGGCTCGAACTGTCCGCCGATGACCAGCCCGCCGTTGGATCTGTTGAATACGACGAGATGTCCGAATTCCGCACCGCCTACATGGCCATCGTCGGCGGACTACTGTGGCTTGCCAATATGACGCGCGTCGACATTGCTTATTCCGCGTCTCAGCTTGCTCGGTTTATGACGAACCCTGGCCCGTCGCATTTTAAAGCCGCCATCCGGGTGCTTATCTACGTGCGCGACACAGCTGACCGCGCCCTCGTCATGCAGCCGAATCCCAACCGCAACCTTGAGAGCTACGTCGATTCAAACTGGGCAACGAAGTTCTCTTGCTCCGGTGGCATGTTCTTCTTCTACGGATGTCTCTTCCACTGGTTCTCCAAAATGCAGCGATCCGTCACGCTGTCTAGTGCCGAGGCAGAGTTCTTCGGCGCCATGCTAGCCGCCAAGGAGGTGATTTTCATCCGTGAGCTACTGATCGACCTTGGATTTTCCATCGACGGCGCCAGCGTCATCAACTGCGACAGCAAGTCCGCCGTCGGCATGGCCTTCGATCCCGTTGCCTTCAAGAAAACCAAGCACATCTTGCGCGCCGCCGAGTTTCTTCGCGATCTCGTCAGCCGTGGCGTTATCTCCGTCGAACACCTCCCCGGCGTCGTGATGCTCGCCGACCTGCTCACGAAGGCTGCCTCGCGGGCCATCTTTACTGGCCTGATCAAGCAGCTCGACGACTTTCATGCCCTTTGAATTTATTTGTCCCTCGCGCCCCGCACTCGGGCCAGGAGGGGCTGTTCCCGGGCATTCACACTATATTCCTCTGAGATAATATTATATTTCGCCGCCACCGCGGGGCGCGCGCGCCTTATCCGCGCGCTATATTAGTAGAGCCAAACTTGTGTTCTTGTTTTGGGTCAAACTTGTTGCCGGGGCGCGGGCGGGGGGCGGCGGGCCACATGGCTCATGGGGATGCGCGGGCGCCTGGAGGTGGTGGTGGAGGCGTGGAGCGGGGCCGAATCGTGTACCTGTACGGATGCTACAGGTGTACCTCCACAGGGTGCACAATCACACTATATCGACACAGATGACACACACATTCGCATAACATGACGTACAATTAGACGGTACTTGCGCGCGTACGTTCGCCATCCAGGCGCTCGCTGGACGCTACTCTGCGCGGCTCCCCGCGCGGAGAGGTGCGGTCGGCTCCTCGGAGAGCGGCGCCAGCGGCGAAACGAGGGTCTGCTCGGTGGACTGCTCCGGGGCGGCCGGCTGGCCGTCGCAGATGGCGCGCTTACGCCGCTTGGAGGCGACGAGGTCGGCGAGTGCGCGCCGCTCGGCCTGGTTGGCGGGCGCGAAGTCCGGTGTCTGAGAGCGCAGGAAGAGGCGGTACTCGTTGCGGCGGGGCGCGAGGTAGAGAAGGAAGGTGTTTGTGATGCTCTTCGAGATGGAGACGAGGGCGAGGCCCGAGACGAAGGTGAGGAGGAGGGTGAAGAAATCGAAGGAGGTGAGCCCGCCGCTCTGCTCGAAGATGAGCTGGACGCCGTGCAGCGAGAAGACCTCGCGGGTCGCGTTGGGGACGGCGCCGAAGGTGGAGGCGAAGGAGCCGAAGAAGGTCGCCTTTGCCTGCAGGCGGCTGCAGGAAGCTCGAGGAAGGGTCTGGGAGGGTCTAGGGAGGAGCTGCAAGGTCGGCTGGCCTCGAGCCGAGAGGCGTTGACGAGGTAGGAGTAGTCCGCGCTCCTACGGCCGGGGGTAGAGGTCGGCGTCAGGGTCGGGGTTGGGTCGAACGTCGGCGAGGTGTGAAAGCGGCCCACTGTGCTGTCGTGCGATTTCGGGCCCGGGGTGTTGCTTTGTGCGTGGAAGCGGCCCACGGTCACGGCCCACTGTCACTGCCGCCTGGTGAGGAGGTTGGCGCGGTAGTCGACGGAGAGGATGAGTGTGACTCCGGCGCTGCGCTTCGTCTCGCCGACGGAGGAGAGGCTCGGCGCATCGAGGTCGACGCCTGCCGCAGCGAGCAGCTGCCCGAGTGTGAAGAGGTCGCCCCTCCCCTTGCCGCACCTAATAATAATAATAAGAAGAAGAATAATAAGAATTGCCCGAGTGTGAAGAGGTCGCCCCTCCCTTTGCCGCACCGGGGGTCGTGCTCGCTCCTCTGGCCGTCGCACGGAACTGTCGCGACGGTCGTGCCGTCGGCGCCGGTGAGCGTGGCCGGCTTGCGAGGGCCGAAGGAGTCGAGCGCGTCGCGCCCGCCCGGCAAGAGAGAGAGCGCCGACTGCGACGAGACGGAGTGTTGCACGAGCACAGTCCCGCTCTCGACATCGCCGACGTAGGCAGAGACCACATCGTCGGGCGCCTGGAACCATGGGGCACAGCCATACTGTAGCTCGCCGCACGACGCGTTGCGGCGCTGCAGCCGCCGCGTGACGCGCGTGCCCACGAGGAGCGCGTTGGAGTAGGTCTGCGTCGTGAGCGAAGCGTCCCAAGACACGCACGGCTGCGCGGCGCCTCTCCGTTTGGCGGACTGGTTGCAGTAGTGCAGCGAATCGACCGGCGAGAGCGAGGCGGGCGGTAAGAAGCTGCCCTTGACGGTGCCACTCAGGGCCTGGAACGCCGTGAAGCCCTGGTTGGCGATGATCTGCACGGCGACGACGTAGATCAGGACGAAGAGGCAGCACGAGTAGTAGAGAATGCCGGCCCAGCGGTGCCGCACGACAATCTGCTTCTCAGTCGAGTACGAGCACCAGGAGTCGAGGTCGATCGGCATTCGCTGTTCGGTGAGCAACCCGGCGTGAGCGGTTATCTCTGCGCCCCACCCAGAGCCCCCATGCCAACCAAAAAGAAATCGCGGCAGGGGCCTTCTATCATCCCTCCTTTGGCATGAAGGCTGCAGCGAGAAGCGGCGAGAGACTGCGAAGAGAGATAGGAAGAGGCAGACTCCCTAGGGTGGGCGACGGCTAGCGCATCACACACCCCTCTCCTTAAAATCCCTGTGTGGTGGCGGCGTGCCGTCCTCCCATCCCTCCCTTGGGTTGTCTGTTTTCTTTCTTTCCTCCTTTGGCTTCATATATTATTTATTTTTAAGGGCGACTTCTTGTGTTCTAGCACTCCGCCGTTCGCTCCGCGCCCCGTCCGCCATACAGGCACAACCGCCGCCCGCCCTTGCCACCTGCCTATCCACCGCAGCAGACCCCCCCCCCCTTCCCCGCTACTCATACTGTCCAATCTTGTTTTGGACGAGCGAGCGGAAGTCGGCGAGGATCTGCGCCTCGCGCTTCTGCTTCTCCTCGTAGTTGAACATCTGCAGCGCGCGCTTCTCCTCGGCCGAGTAGATCTGGTTCTCCTTGCGCACGCGCACCGCGTTCATCCGCTTGTGCCGCGACCCGCTCATCACGTAGCCCATCGACTCGAAGCTCTCGATCTCCTCGGCGGAGAGGCCGACCTCGCCGCGCCGCGGGATCCGCTTCCCCGCGGCGACGTAAGCGGCGATCGCCTCCCCCTCGCCCGGCAGCAGCGCGCCTCCGTAGCCAGACGGCGTCACGCCCTCCACCCGCGGCGCCGGCATCGGCCCAACGTCGTCCTCGTCGTCGTCGGCGGCCGCGCGCTTCTCGACCCAGACGTACTTGATCTTCTTGACCTTGCGGCGGCCGCTCCCCGCACCCGCGCCCGCAGACGACGAGGAGGGGCCGCCCTCGCCCGAAGACGCCGCCGGCGGCCGAGGCGGCGGCGGAGGCATCTCGGCTGCCGCCGCCGACTCCTCGGGCAGCGCCTCCTCGGATGGCGCCTCCTCGGATGGCGCCGGCTCGGATGGCGCCGGCTCGGATGGCGCCGGCTCGGGAGCCACCGCCACCGTCGGCTCGGGCGCTGCCGGCTCGGGTGCTGCCGGCTCGGGCGCTGCCGGCTCGGGCACCGCCTCGGCGCGGGTAGTGTCGGCAGCCTCGTCCGCGTCCGGCTCGCCCCCCTTGGCTCGGCTCGCCCCTTTTCTCTCCTCCTCCCCGTCCGCGGCTCCGCGCTCCTCCTCCTTCTTCTTCTTGCTCTCGCGCCCGTCCTTTGGCTTCGCCTTGGACCGCTTCTTGCGCTTCTGCTCCCGCTCGCTCGGAGCGCTGCTGCTGCTCTCGCTCTCGCTCTCGCTCTCGCTCCCGCTCCCGCTCCCGCTGCTGCTGCTGGCGCTGCTGCTGCTGCTAACCTTCTTCCGCCTCCGCTTGGCTTTGGACGCCTTGGCGTCCTTGTCCTTGCCCTTGTCCTTGCCCTTGCCGCCCTTGCCCTTGCCCTCCTCCGCCGCCTTGCCAAAGGACTCCATCCAGCTCTCCGCCGTGTGCTCGCCCGCCCGCCCCTTCTCCTTCTTTGGCTCGCGGCGCGGGCTCGGAGAGCGCGACGGCAGCCAAATGGAGGGGAGGGGCAGCGAGCGGCGCTGCACCGCGCGCCGCGTCCGCGCCTCGGCGAAGCGCGCCTCCCGCTCCGGGTCGAAGCCGCCGCCGTACCCGCGCCGCGGCTCGGCCGCCTCGTCGCCCGCCTGCCGGTCGAGCGGGTTGAGGCCCATCTGCGCGCCCGACCGGTCGGGGTACGTCTGGTCGGCGGCGGAGTAGGCGCCGCCGGCAAAGGAGGCGCCGGGCCCGCGCGGCTCGTCCGGCCTCGCCGCGCCGCTCTCCTGGTCCACCCTCCGCATCGAGCACGAGAGCCGGCCGTTGTCCGTCGAGAGGACAAGCACGTACACGCGCTGCCCCACGCGAGCCACTTCCTCGACCGACTCGACGCGCCAGCTCGCGAGCTGCGAGATGTGGACGAGCCCCTGCCGCCGGAAGCCCGAGAGCGCGACGAACGCGCCGTACGCCTCGACCCGAACCACCTCCGCCCTGTGCACCGACTCGAGCTCGGGGAGCGGGCCGTCGTCGCGCGGGTCGCCGCCGCCGCCGCGGTGGCCGTCGCGCTCGCGCGCGCGCGGCGGCGACCCGCCGCGCCGGCGCGGCTCGGGCGAGCGGCTCCGCACGCGCCCACGGCGCCCGCGGCTGCGGCTGCGCTCGCGCTCGTCCCGCCGCCTGCGCGGGGGCGAGCCGGAGGGGGACCGGTCGCCCGCGCGGCGCGCGCGGCCAAAGGCGTCGGTCTTGGCGGGCCCGTCGGTCTTGGCGCGGCCGTCGGTCTTACCGTCAAAGTCGGAGCCGGTCTTGCTCAGTGAGGACACCGAGGAGGACGAGGGTGAGCGGGGCATTCGTGGCACGAGGAGGGGGCGCTGTCCCCAGGGCCTGCGCTGTCCTCGCCCAGCCCAAGCCGAGCCAAAAAGAATTTATGTCCGCAGCCGCTGTTGCTTTTTATTATATTTATTATTTACGCTTTTTTCTTATATTTTTGTTCCCCTTTAACCCTCCCCCCCGCCTCTTACCGCCCAATCACAAAAAGAAATCGCGAAGCGCAGCCGCGTGCCGACCTCTCCAAGATGGTGAGCCAGCGCGTTCAGAGAGCTGCGGCAGCACTGCGCCTGAGGGAGAGGGGGGGGGTGGGGGCGTAGGGGGAGGGTAGCCGGCCGGCTGGCGCCGTCCGCGGCGCCGCTGCGTGTCTGCGCCGGGGGCCCGCGTCAGCACTCGCTCGCGCGGAAGCGCCGCTGCCGCCGCCCGACGGTGCCGTCCGCCGCGTACGCAGGCCGTGGGCAAGAACAAGCGGCTGTCCAAGGGCAAGAAGGGCAAGGGCAAGAAGATCGTCGACCCCTTCACCAAGAAGGAGTGGTATGACATCAAGGCGCCCGGAAACTTTTCCGTGCGCAACTGCGGCAAGACGCCGGTGACCCGCACCACGGGCACCAAGATTGCGTCGGAGATGCTCAAGGGGCGCGTGTTCGAGGTGTGCCTCGCGGACCTGAATAAGGACGAGGACCAGCACTACCGGAAAATCAAGCTGCAGTGCGAGGAGGTGCAGGGCCACTCGTGCCTCACGCAGTTCTACGGCCTGACCTTCACCACGGACAAGCTCCGGTCCGCTGCCCAGCCCACCCAGCCCGCCCAGTCCACCACTGTTGCCACGGCGCATCGTTGTGCTCCTCCCTCCGTCCCGCCGCATGGCTCCTCCGCGTCTCTCCCCGCCGCCGCCGCCCTCGCCTCTCCCGCCCCTCTCCCGCCCCCTTGCCCCCCTCTCCCCCCCCCCCCGCGCTTCGGCCCACCGCCGCCGCCCCCCTCGCCCTGCAGCTCGATGGTGAAGAAGTGGCAGTCCCTCATCGAGGCGCACGTTGACGTCAAGACTTCGGACGGCTACGTCATGCCCCTCTTTTGCATGGGCTTCCCCAAGAAGCGGCCCACCCAGCTCAAAAAGACGTGCTACGCAAACGCGGCGCAGCAGAAGGGGCCCCCCCCTCCCCCCCCCCCCCCCGCGGTCGACGGGGAGAGAGAGAAGAGAGGGCGACACGGTCGAGCGGCCGAGGCTGCACCGCTCACCGCCCCCGCCCCACCCCGCCGCGCGCCTGCAGAGCATCCGCAAGAAGATGCGCGAGATCATGTCGCGCGAGTCGACCTCCTGCGAGCTCAAGGAGCTGGTCAACAAGTTCATCCCGGAGGTGATCGGCAAGGAGATCGAGAAGGCGTGCCAGGGCATCTACCCCATGCAGAACGTGCACATCCGCAAGGTCAAGATGCTCAAGAAGCCTAAGTTCGACCTCACCAAGCTGCTCGAGGCGCACGGTGACTCGGGCCCCGCCGCCGCCGCCGCCGACACGGGCGACAAGGTGGAGGTGGCCGCCGACGCGGACCCGGCGGCGCGGCCCGACCGCGGCGCCGTGCTGTAAGCGCGACGCTTGAGGGCTTGTGGAGCGGCGGGCGCCCTGAGCAGCGTGTTGCAGGGTGCGCACGATCTGGCTGGGCTGACTGCTTGTGGAGAGTGGGTGAGTCCGTGCCTGGACGGATAGAAAGGTATTACAGTTGAAACCTATCGAGAACTGCGGCGGTCCCTCCCTGCGGCCGCTCCGCTCGAGCTCGCGGTCTAAGGTCTATCCACTATCTATCGCGTCTTTACAAATCGTTATTTAGCCGCTACAGACTACACACGACAGTGTGAGAGTAGAGAGAGATTTTTAGCAATACCAAACAACTCTAACACTCACTCACACGTCATTTGGGGCCTGGAGCTGGACACAGTGTGTGGTTGGTTAAGTGTTATAAGTGCCACTGCTGGTGGTTTGCTGCGCACGCCACTGTACATTGATCAGGTGATATCACTGTCAGCCGCGCGTTGCGGAGGACGACTCACACGTTCTCTCTCCGCGGGCGCACACACTCCAACACACCCCCACTGGAGGCGTCCGTCGGTTTCACGGCGCAGCTGCCACGCGCACGTACGCCGCCTTTTGCACCCAAAGCGGCCAAGGTTCAGTGCGCGCACCCGCCCCCGAGGTGCTCACAAACCCGTCTTTTGCACGTCCTCTGAGATGGGACGGTTAACATTGCGGGGCTCCAAGTCGTCGCGGAGCTCGGCGGGCGACGGCGACTCTGCGCGCAGCGCGAGCGAGTCGCCTGCAGCTGCACCGGCTGCTGCACCACGGGACCTCGGCGAGGCTTCCAATGCGGCAGCTGGTGAAATCTCTGGTGCCGACAGCGAGCGCTCGACGAAGCGCGGTGGCGTCATTGGTGCCGTGCGCAATGTCGGGAGCGCCGTGTACAAAGCGCCGTCCTCGATCAGCAATGCGAAATCACGAGCTCTCGCAAAGGTCGAACCACGCCTGCCCTGTCACCTGCCAAAGAGCTACTCGCCGCGTGCGCAGCCCTACGGTCGCTGCAGCATTTAGTGCACTGACCCAGCTGCCTACCGCCCCCGTCGCAAAGGTCGACCAGAAGCACGACGAGATCCTCGAGGCGCAGCTCACGAAGATCATCAACAAGGCCGGCGGCATCGCAAAGGAGTCGGCCAAGGCGCCATACATGCCGCGGCGCGTCGCTGGCATCGTGGACGACATCATGTCCAAGATCTGGGACGAGGTGGGCATGGACCTCAAGACGGGGATCATGGCGTCGTACGGGCGAGCCAACAAGGCACACGCCGCATCTGCGGCCTCGCGTCGAGTCTGCCAGCATCTCACCGGTCCAGGCCCGCCGCCAGGCGCACCGCGAGCTGCGGCTCAAGCAGTGGGCTAAGGCGCCGCCGTTTCGTCGGGACAATATCTACGCGTGGCTGCGCGCCAAGGTGCTGTACGCGACGCAGCCGGCGGACGCGACCATCTGGAAGGTGCGCCGCGCAGAGCTGCGCCCTCGCGGAGGGGGGTGGGCCACACCTCGCGGTCTCTTCACAGGTGACGCAAGACCCGGTCAACGCGTCGATCCTCGCCATCAAGCTGATCCCGTTCGGCGGCGTCAACGTCCTCATCTTTGCGCTCATCTTCCTCTTCATCGACCGCAAGGACGAGTTCCAGCTGGAGCGCCGCCCTCCCGCACCGTCCACCATGAATGGCGTGTCTCTTCACGGCTCCACATGCATGTACATGTGAACAGGTGCGATTCATCCTCTCCTTCAAGGGCTTCCAGTTCATCTCGGCGATCGTCGCCGCCGTCAAGGCGCGGGTCCATGCAGGAGTGAAAGCGCCGGCGGCGGCACCTCACGCTTCGCCCACCCCGCGAGCAGGTTGCCGTCAAGATGTGGGGCTGCCTCGAGGGAGCGGGGCTCGCTCAGATGGAGAACCACGAGGTGCACATCGGCAAGTGCGCGCCTGCGCACCCGGGCTTCCACGCGGCCTGGATCTACGCGCTCGAGATGCTGCGCTGCTGCCTGCTCTATCGCGCCGCGTACTTGCTCGAGACCAAGCAGGCCTTTGGCGGCGAGAAGGAGATCCTCGCCCTCGAGGACGTGCGGCTCGACATCGCCGACGGCTCGCTCGACGGCGTCGCCGACCGCAAGCAGGTGAAGAAAGTGGTCAAGTCGAAGGCATCGGGCAAGACCAAGTTCGACGACGCTGAGGCGAAGGTTGCGCAGGCGCGCTCGCTCGACCGCCGCGCCTCCCCTCGGAGCGCGCCCCGTCTGAGCTGCAGACTCGCCCGACCGTAGGAGCTGATCGACGACGACGACATTGCTGCCGCGACCGCCGCGGCTCGCAAGAAGTTCGACGTCGAGCGGCGGAAGGGCGGCTACATGCCTCGCTTCATGCGCTACGACCG
Organism: Emiliania huxleyi CCMP1516; assembly: GCF_000372725.1. Lineage (NCBI taxonomy): Eukaryota > Haptophyta > Isochrysidales > Noelaerhabdaceae > Emiliania > Emiliania huxleyi. The sequence goes on along the minus strand of NW_005196379.1, from coordinate 267,959 downwards.
CTGCGTCGTCGCCACCATCGTCATCCTCGGCTTTGGCAAGATGGCCTACGAGGGCTTCCTCACGCCCGCGCACTGGATGTTTTGGACGACGCTCTTCTACATGAAGATGGTCTATGGGCTGCTCTCCTTCCCCTTCCTCGTCTTCTCGGTGCCGCTCGTCGGCAAGGGCATGCACCACGCGCATGCCACCGCGTACGACCAGAGCGGCACGCTGGTGCCAAAGCTAAGCTCCTCGCTGATGAAGAAGAAGAAGGCCATCGACGACCGAGAGCGGGCGCGCGCCAAGGAGCGCAAGATTCGCAAGAAGCAGCTTGCGCGGCAAAAGGCGCGCAACGCCAAGATCGGGGCCGCCAGGCGCGAGGAGCGCCTCTCGCGCCGAGCGAGCGCGGCCGCGGCGACGGTCAAGGAGAGGAGCCTGGCGCTGGGAGCGCAGGCGCGAGGCTACCTCCCTCTGAAGGAGGAGAGGGATACGGTGGGTGATGCGGACGCCGCTGCGGGAGACAACCAGGCCCCGCGTCCCGGCGATGTGGAGCTGGGGATCGATATGACGGAGGAGACCGTCAGGGCGGCGACCAAGGTGCAGGCGATAATGCGCGGCCGGAAGGCTCGCTCGACGGTCTGCTCAGCGATGAGGGGGTACGAGGAGGAGCCGAGCCTGCTCAAGGTGGGCCAGTCTCACCGCGACCCCACCCAACCCCGCCACCGACCCTCCGCCTCTGACCGTGCCCCACCTGCGCCCTTCACACCTCGTCACCCCTGTTTGCCCCGCCCCTCCCTAGTTCATCGGCGTGCGCGAGTCCTCGTGGTCCTCCTTCAAGTCGCGCGTCGAGACGGCCGCCCTCTCCACCGAGGACACGATGGACGCCATGTGCGAGCGCTTCGGGCCGGTCGTCGCCGCGGTCTGCCCTTGCGCCGAGTCGCTGCCGATGCACCCCAAGGCGCGCGAGCTCGCGCGCCTCACGATGGACGAGCTCGAGAAGCGCGGCACGGTTTACGTCACTCTCCAGAAGGCCTCGCACCTGCGCGGCGCCGACAAGGCGAAGGGCGGCGGCACCGCCACGTCGGACCCGTACGCCATCCTCGACCTGCACTCGATCAAGCGGAAGTCACGCACGGTGCTCAAGACCGTCGACCCGGTGTGGAACCAGACCTTCTCGTGGAACGGCGTGCTGCGTGTCGCTCCTTGCAAAGCTGCCACGACACGTCGGTGACACGTCCATCACGCCTCCCTACAGGCGTGCTGCGCGACCTGCTCGACGATGGGCTCATCATCACCATCTACGACTACGACGAGAACTCGAAGGACGACAACATCGGCATGGCGCTCATCGACCTCGAACCGCTCTTTTGCAAGCGCGAGGGCACCTTCTCCGGCCACGAGCTCTCGCTTCAGGGCTACGTGAGCGTCAAGGTGATCTGGCAGTCTGCCGCCGGCGCGTGGGAGCAGGCGAGGACGGCTGCGCTGGCGACGGCGCGGCCGGGGCCCATCGAGGCGCCGGCGCTCGGCACGTACGGCGTGCTCTCGGTGAGGTTGCACTCGGCCGAGGGGCTTATGGCGGCGGACCGGAACGGCTACTCGGACCCGTACGTGAAGCTGCACCTCGGCAACCGCAAGATGGAGCGGTCGGATGTGTGCGAGATGACGCTCGACCCGTTGTGGGACCAGACCTTCCGCTTCTCGGGCATCATCTCTGCGATGCTCGACGAGCCGCTCAAGCTCGTCCTCTTCGACCGCGACAAGAAGATCGGAGACGCGGACGACAAGCTCGGCGAGGCCACGTTCGAGCTATCGGGGCTGCGGACCGCGTACACCGTATGCCTCTCGCAGAGCGTGATGTACAAGCGCACGGTGCCGCGCGGCAAGGTCAACCTGATCGTCTCGTGGACGACGGACGACCTCGAGCGCGGGGACCGGCTCAGCGAGCAGGGTGGCGACGAGGCGATCGAGATCTCGCAGCTCAACGAGGTTGGCGAGATCCGCGTCGTGCTGCGAAAGGCGGTCGGCCTGGTCCCGGTCTCGTCGCGCGGCCGGTGCGACCCCTTTGTGCGGCTCGAGCTGGTCGACCCGGAGGACGGCAAGCCGCACAAGCTGCGCTCGCGCCACCTCAAGAAGACGACCTCGCCGCAGTGGAACCAGACATTGGTGCTGCGCGGCGTCAAGCGGCGCCTGCTGCTCGAGCCCCTCCGCCTCGCCGTCTTCGACTACGAGGGGATGCTCTCCTCGTCGCAGGAGCTCGGCGCCGCGCAGCTCGACGTGTCGGCGCTCCTGCGCGCTGCGCGCGCCTCTTATTCGGCCAAGCTGACGTACGGCCGCTCGGTCGCCAGCAGCAACATCGCGGGCGCCATTGAGCTCGACGTGGAGTGGGTCAGCTCCACCGCTCCGCTCACCCTCACCTCGATGATGCCGGGGCCTGCGCTCCGGCTACCTGGCCACGAGAGTCGGCTGTCGGCGCCGACCGCCGAGGAGGGGACCCAACCCGCGTCGATTCTTCGCGTCTGAGAGATTGAACTGGAGCCTCTAGGGCCGCACACGCGCTCGTCACCCTTAGTGCATATATTGAAAGATCTCGCTTCTCCGCCCTCTGTGCTGTGCTGCTGTCGCGTCATATGTGTCGCGGGCGGTGTGCTAGTCGGTGCGCACATGCGACACATGGAGAGCGCGCATGCGTGCGTGCGCGGTGATATCGCGCGGGCCGGCGAGGCACATGCCAGGCCACCGAGAGCGCGGAGAAGGGAGAAGGCGCCGGGGCGCGCCGGCGCGCGGGCCGCGGTCGGGGACCCGCCCGCGACCGTCCCGGACAGCGACACGGCGGAGATAGGAGCGACAGCGAGTCAGGGAGGGAGCGCGCGAGAGACGCTCCACAGGAGTCTCCGTCGCTGCGAGCTACTCGATGATGCGTGAGGCGTATGATTGCTGGTTAATGCACACAATGACACAACAAAATCTACGAAATTGGCGGCGCCTCCTGCGTGGCATGGACCTGCGTCTCTCCTCAGCGCCTCTTGCCGGCGTTCGCGCGGCTTTTTCGAGAGCACTGAATCATGATGGCAGGTCTCAAGCATCTCAAGCGGGCGCGCCAGCCGTGCCCTATGGCAGCAACTCTAGATGTCGCTGTTGATGGAAGCGTCAGCTGTAAGGGCTGTCACGATGGAGGGGTTGGCAACGAGAGTGCCGAGAGCGACAAACACCGAAGCGATGATGGCGCGGTTTTGCGGCGTACCCTTCGCCTTGATGAAGGAGAAGACGCCGCCGCCCTGCAGGTCCGACCCCGTCACCACCTGACACAGCAGCCGGCTGTCACGGATCCGAGATCGTTTGCCTGGTGTGGGAGGGACCGCTCTCGGCACCGTTTTGGCGGCACTGACGGCGGTCATCATTGATCATCCAATGAACATGTCGGGGCCGCCAGTGGAGCAGCGCGGCGCGCTGGTGATTACCGGCACGACGGGACGTGCAGGCGTCAGAACCAGTGCGGAGCCTGGGATGGTGAGAGCGAGGAGCAGCGTGCGAAGGAGGTTTGCCATGCTTCCTCGCGCTTCCCGGCAAATTCTTGCTGGCCTCGCTTTTCGCTTTCTTTTTCGGAAGTTTGAGGGCCCAACTTGAGAATCGTGCTTTTTTGGGTTAGGGATGAAGGCGAAGGACCGATTACGGTGAAGGACCGCAGGTTAGGGACCGATCGCCGCCGCTCACGCCAGCGGACGGCCGTCGTCAGTGATGTTAGCTACGCCACCGTCTGCCTCGTGCGACATGCGCTCGCCGGCATCGAGCGAGCAACGTGTTCGACCGACCGGCTTGCTGTGTGGACGGCTTCTTGTGGCTCTCTCGTCGAGAGCGTTTTGCGGCCCGGCGGGTGGGAGAACATGGGGTGAAATTCTCAAAAAGGTGCAGCACTTCTAGCCGACATCGACAAAAGTCCCTCTCTAGCCCCGCGGCGAGCGGCCCCGCCGGAGGCGAAGAAAATTTCGCCATCTAGCGCTCGCAACACATAGATTTGTGCATAAATCAACACCTCCAATCTTCGGGGGAGTGACGGATAAAGGCGTGCGAAAGCAGCGAATCCAAGTGATGGCCCGCCGCAGGCGAAGAAAATTTAGGGTTGGGGTTCCCCAGAGAACTCTGAGAGGATTTCGGCGGCCGGCGCGCCGAGCGCACAGCGGTTCGCGCTGCCTGCTCGCGCTGGTTACACCGTTGCTGTGGCCGTCTTCGTCCGTATTGTACACCGAGCTGGCGCCACAGCAGAGTACAACAACGGCTCGGACGAACTGCTCCACGGTACTACATCATCAGAGGGCCCGGCAAGGTCCACGGCGGAGCTGGCGGTGGTGGGAGTGGTGGTAGGAACGAAGGCGCACCTGTCGGCGATTCACCGCCGTTCGTTCCCGTCTCTCAAAGCTGGTTACACCGTCGATGCGCACATCGAGGCGCTCGTGGACGAGAGAGACGTCGCCTCCTCTTTCGTCCCGGGGCACTGTTCACGCCGGAAGGCCCCGTACACTGCCAAGTACATTAGCCTTCATCTCTCCTACCGCCGGCCGGGAGTGCAGCCGCCACCAGTGAGATTGTCCTCGACGTTGGCACCTGCGAAGTAATGAACAACAGGCAGTGCGTCATATGGCGCTATGATAGCCCTGCGGTGGACGTCCTCGACGCAGACGAGGCGGAGCTCATCTGCGCGGCGCAGATCGCCGACTGTCTCTACTCCT
>NW_005196379.1:227331-263155 GCF_000372725.1 Emiliania huxleyi CCMP1516 | reverse complement strand
TTCGGTTGCAAATTCCGTGACGCGCTCAATCGCTCCCAAGCGGGTGGCTCTCGAAAATCGTCGATATCTTCCGAAAAGACTGCTCTTGCCGCAGTGCAGCCGACGCGATGCAGACGGAGGCGCAGAAAGGCTACGAGTACTCAACGAGTTCCGCGACCTACGCAGTCAAACCTGGGGGGAACTGACCGCATCAAGGCGGACTTCCGAAACCTGGGTGAGCACCTTTGGCGATTCTCGCTCCCCATCGAGCTCTTCTTGCCGTCGGCTCTTCCTGTGTGCCGGCACAGAGCTCCGTGCAAGCCGTCCAACGTGATCGTGACGAGTGTATCGCTTTGACGGATCGACCGTACTTGTTATCAAGACTGACATGACGTACACAGTGACACATCAAACGACACATGCTCTCCCACCCGCCGGGACGCAAAACGCTCTCGACGATAGCCACAAGAAGGCGTCCGCACAGCAAGCCGCTCCTCGGAGAGGCGAGCTCGCTCGATGTCGGCGAGCGCATTGCGCACGCTTTGGACGGTGGCGAAGCCAATAACACAGATGGTGGCCGTCCGCTGGCGTGAGCGGTGGCGATCGGTCCCTAACCTGTCGCTCGCGGTCCCTAACCCAAAAGTGGTCCTTCGCGCTTTGGTCCCTCACCAAAAAAGCACGATTCTCAAGTTGGGTCAGTTTACTCACTTGCGACTCGCCGCTTTCCTCCCGCTGTGATGTGTGTGAGCTCTGTGCTTGATCTGCTAAGAAGAATCTCAAGCAAAATTCCCTTTCTTTATGTGTGTGCCAGTCCGCGCCAGTCTGCGCCCTTGTCGTGCCAATATCTTTAGAATTCTTTATCCGTGGATTCCCTTTTGGCCATCGCACACGTCTTCGGAGAGTCTTCGAGGCCTACTCGTACCTGTCGCTGTGCGTCTTCGGAGAGTCTTCGAGGCCTACTCGTACCTGTCGCTGTGCGTCTTCGAAAAGTCTTCGAGGCCTACTCGTACCTGTCGCTGTGCGAGGAGTCCATGCTCCACCTCGTTCGCTCCGACCCTTCGGCCGATAGACCTGAGTGGCGGCCTTACGTCTTCTCGCGACACCCGCTCGCTGTGGCGTACAGATACTCCGCGGGTGGCTACTCGTTTGCTGGCCTGCTTCTGCTGCTCTTCGCTGACCGTATGCGATCTTACGACGCGGGCGTGTGGTGGTGCGCGCTCGGCATGGCGCTGGTCGTGCAGGGCGCTGTCGCGTATCTGGGTGACGTGCAGTCGTGGGGGCGGCCCTCGGTGTGGAAACAGCTGGATCCGCTGCTGGCGTCCACGCTCTTTCTCGCCTTTGGCCCTTGGCTCGGCGCTCGCTCCCTCCTCGGCCACTTCGTGGTTCCGAGATCCACGCTCAGCCTCTGGCTAGCCGGCTGTGCGCTCGCGCTCTTCGCCAAGGCGAAAGCGGCGCAGGCCTCGCGGCGAGCGGCGCCGCGGCTGGAGGAGATGTTAGCATGGCACACCCTGTGGCACGCCCTGCCCTTCCTCGCCGTGTTCTGCATCCTCGACCTGGCCTTTATGCTGACCTTTGCTGGCTCAGAGTTCGCGCGGGCATGAATGTGTGCAGCAGAGTGCGCGATTATTCGGCCCGGCCGATTCAGGTATGCGCGATGCGACTGTACTCACTACTCTTCACAAAACTTCGAGAGAGACAGGCTCTCCAGCGTATGTGTATGTGTGAGCAGGAGGCGGGGGGGGCGGTAAATATGTGTACGAGAGCGACCGCGGGACACGTCAAGCAAGTAGTCGTGTGTAGAATAGCCCCTGATAGACACTACTGGGCTGGGTTTTTAGACACATTGTGGGGTTGGCACTCCCATCGACCCTCATGACCTCCTGCGGTCTCTGAGATGGACACCAGTGGGTGTGGGACCACAGCCAGGATACAATCGAAGGTTGGCCAAAGTACAGGTTTCGTCTTTCGATCCGGGCCACCGCAAATTTTGATCAGCAAATTCTTTTCGATGGCTCTCTGAAACACCCTCCGGTAAGTTCGGTGCGCCTGCCCGCGCGCGCCCGGGCGACTCGACGGAGCTCAGAGGCCGCGACGTGGACGGAGCACAGGCGACAGGGTTTTCAGGGACACGAGCCCGAGCAAGCTCTCGGCCTCTCGCGTCGGCAGCACAGGCCTGCACGTGGCAGCTCAGCACTGTGTACTGATACAAGTGGCTCGGCGCGCGTCGCTCGGTGAGGCGAGCAGACGGATGCAGCTGGGATGACGGCGTTCGCGTTCGCAGCCAGCGGGGTGAAGGTCGGGAACACCCCGGTGCCCCCGCGCCCACGACTAAATCTTCTTGGGCAGCAGCTGGTTTGACAGGTCATCTCCGTGGCCTAGGCAGGCGTGGTCGCCCTCACCCCAGGTGAAGACGGCGCTGTCGGCGGTGAGGGCGAGGCTATGGAACCGTCCAGCCGCGACAGCGACGACGCGCCGGCCAGCAAAGCCCTCGATCTTCTTGGGCTGCCGCTGCATCTGCTCGTCGCCGTGGCCCAGCTTGCCGTCCCCTCCACCACCCCAGCTCCAGACGGCGCCGTCGGTGGTGATGGCGAGATTGTGGTGGGCTCCAGCCGAGACCGCGACAACGCGCTGGCCAGCAAAGGACTCGACCTTCTTCGGCAGCAGCTGGGTCTGCTCGTCGCCGTGGCCCAGCTGCCACTGGCTCTGCTGGTCGTCGTGGCCCAACTGGCCATTGGCTCCCCAGCCCCAGGACCAGACGGCTCCGTCGGCGGTGATGGCGAGGCTGTGAGCGGTCCCAGCCGAGACAGCGACGACGCGTTGGCCAGCCAAGCCCTCGACCTTCTTCGGCAGCAGCTGGGTCTGCTCGTCGCCGTGGCCCAACCGGTCATTGGCTCCCCAGCCCCAGCTCCAGATGGCGCCGTCGGCGGTGATGGCGAGGTTGTGAACGGATCCAGCCGTCACAGCGACGACGCGCTGGCCAGCAAAGGCTTCGACCCTCTTGGGCAGCAGCTGGTGCTGCTGGTCGCCGTGGCCCAGCCGGCCAAAGCCTCCACCGCCCCAGCTCCAGATGGCGCCGTTGGCGGTGATGGCAATGCTGTGATTGGCCGCAGCCGACACAGCGACAACGCGCTGGCCAGCCAAGGCCTCGATCTTCTTCGGCAGCCACTGGTGCTGCTTGTCGCCGTGGCCCAGCTTGCCGAAGTCTGCATCGCCCCAGCTCCAGACATTGCCGTCGGCGGCGAGGGCGAGGTTGTGGCGGTCTGCAGCCGACACACTAACAGCGCGCTCACCCAGCATCGACGGGAGTCGGGTGGGCGTGTTCAGCCGCGTCACACCCTCGCCGTGCCCAAGCAGTCCCGGCAGCCAGCTCTCAGCCATTCCGCACGACGAGAGCCGCCCCTCGCCGTCAATGAAGAGGCTGTGCCAATGGCCTGCCGCCGCCCTCGCCGGCGGGTTGGACTCGCACAGCAGCGCCGAATAGCACAGCCACCGCACGGCGCAGCCCTCGTCCTCAGGCTGCGCCGGCAGCTCGAAGCCGCGCTCTTGCGCCCACAAGCGGATGGCCCCCGCCGCGAGCGCGGCGTGGAAGAGGAGCGAGACGGCCGCGACGCGAGCGATGTCGACGGGGCTGTCGCAGCGAGCGAGGGCGCGCTCGAGGAGCTCGGTGGGGAGGTCGAGGAGGCAGGCAAGCGGCGGCGTGCCTGGCGGGCGTGCGGCGGCGGAGGAGGAGGTGGCGAGGCGGCGCGAGCGGCGCCGCGGCGGGGCAGACATCGCGAGAAAAAGAATTCCCCGCTCAGCCCGCCGACCACACTCCTCTCCTGAAAATCCCTGTGTGGTGGCGGCGTGCCGTCCTCCCATCCCTCCTCTGGGTTGTCCGTTTTCTTCCTTTCCCCCCCTTGGGTTGTGTTTGCTTTCTTTCTTTTTTTCCCCCGCCGCCTCCTTCCTTCCCGCCGCCCTTTTTGTTACGGCCTTCGCCTTTGCCAAATTTTTTCAGGGGGGCTCCCTTCGGGTTTTTTCTTGGGCCCCCCCCCCCCCCCCACCCACCCACCCAGGCCGCCACCTCCCTGGCCATTCCCCCTCCCACCTCCTCGGGGTCCTCCTCCTTCCCGGAGGTGGTTTCCTCCCTCCCCGCTTGGCCCGCCTTCCCCTCAGCGGCCTTTTCCTTTATGGCCCCCTCCCTCCCAATTTGGCGGTTTCCCCTACCCCCCCCCCCCCCCCCCCCGCCCCCCCGCCACCTCCAGCTCCACCGCCTCCATTCGCGTTCCCCCTCCTACCCGGGTTATTTTACCCCCCGGCGCCGTTTCTCCAGTTTTTTTCCTTGCGGCCCCTTTGGCCGGGGGCCCCTTTTTGGGCCCCCCCCCCCCCCCCCACGCCACGGCCTCCCACCCACCTCCTTCTCTGAGGGAGGGTGCAGAGGATGTAGAGTGTAGAGCGCTGTAGAGCTGTAGAGATGTAGAGCGCTGTAGAGCTGTAGAGATGTAGAGCGCTCTGGAGCGCTGTAGAGCTGTAGAGCTCTAGCCTCTACATCCGGCGCGTGACGATGTGAGTCCGATGTAGAGCGATGTAGAGCGCGATTTTGCTGTAGAGTTTGTTGTAGAGGCTCTACAGCAAAACCGCCGGGGAGGCAGTGCCTCAAAGAGGTCGAGCCGCGCTAATGGGGTGTCTCCGAGCTTACTGGAGCTCTGGTGGACGGCCCTGACTATCCCTGACACACAGAGAGTCACTCTGACGGCACACAACACCCTATAACTGCGTCATGACCAGCCTGCCATGCGTCGCCGGTGCCGCATTCGTCGCGGTGCTTCTTTAGCAGGCGGTGGACTGTCGGCTGCGAGGACGGTCGCATTTGCGCGAGGCGAGGCGAGCATTCAGACGCGTTGCATGCGCCATGACTCGCGCCAGCGCGTGCGGGAGCTCCTGGCTGAGCGTTGAGTCCAAGCGAGTTGCGCTGGCCACGATCGCTACGCCGAGCCGAGCTGACGCGCCGAGGCGCCGGCCAGTCGCAGCCGTGAGGCATGCCACAGCAGCAGAGGCAACTGCCACCCATTGGGCGGGCAGACAGAAGGCCAGGGCAGCACTGGCAAGTGCAACGCGCCTCATGTCGGAGAGCGACCGTGCCTCGTTCGCCGCTTATGATGTAGAGTTTGTTGTAGAGATTTCACGCTGTAGAGGGCCTCTACATCGCTCTACATCTGCATCGCTCTGTCCCGCGGCGGATGTAGAGCTCTACAGCTCTACAGCGCTCCAGAGCGCTCTACAGCTCTACAGCTCTACAGCGCTCTACACTCTACATCCTCTACACCCTCCCTCAGCTCCTTCTCCACCGCCTCCCCCCCTTCTCTAGACCTCGAAACTCGATGTAAGGTAAGTAAGGTAAACTTCTTTCTCCGCTGGTCACACGAAGCGACGGACGGCGGAGGGCGGACGGCCCGCTAACCACGGGCAACTACATGCCGGAGGTTCAACGACGACTACTCGCCGCCTGGGTCGCTTGGGGCGCGCGGCTCCGTCGAGGACCGGGCGCGCCCCTTGCCCGGCGCGGCGTAGGTCCCACTCTGACGTAAAGAGGGGAGTCACGGACGATAGCCCGATCCATCAACTACATTCATCTTCTGGTGCTTAGCCCCGTGCAGCGGCGGTCCGGCAGGCTGCCCCCAAGCCCCCCTGGGCCGCTGCGGGTTTTGGAGTTATGCTTAGGCACAGCTTCGGCGATGGCAGCCCCTCTCTGGGGTGTTGCATAGGCGGGAAGTCTCCCCCGCTGGTCTCCTCCTTCGCCTTTTTTCTTTTTCTTTTGAGCTGGGTGTGCCGCCGCGCGGCGCTCGCGCGGCGGCGGCGGTGTGTGTGTGTGTGTGTGGTGGTGGTGGTGGTGGGGGGGGGGGGGGGGGGGCCTCCGGGGCCCCCCGGGCAAAAGCAACAATCATCGGCTCCCCAAGGTTGGAAAAGGGAAAGGGGAATGGGCGGCCCGCAAAGGGGTCCTAATGAACTGGGCGTACGGGGTATCCGCCACTTTCCTGCCTCACAAGGGCGGGGCTGTCCCGGAAAGTGAGAAACGCCGGGCAGCGTGGTGCACGATTTCAACCTCCCATACGTGTTTGTTTCGCTCCTTTCCTCGGGCTGTTCCATCTCCTCGTCTCTTTCCCACCTGGGCGGGGCGGGGGCCGGGGCGCGGCGGGCGCGGGTGCTGGGTGCGGTGCGGTGCGTGCAATCGCGTGTGTTTGGCGTCATGTTGTGTGTGCCTTCGCTTGTTTCTATTAACATCGAAGTCTAGCTCAAAAAAGAATTCTACAAAGAACTCCCTCGCACACGCACAATTCACACAACAGGCAAAGCGCGGACGACGGCTTCTAGTAGAAAAGAATTTTACAACCCAACTAGGAAAAGAATTTTACAACAAAACTCCCTCGCACAACACTGGGCACGGGACTGGCGCGCACTGGCACTAACACAGGTACACCACTGGAGCCGCCTAAGCGACTCCCGCGAGGACGGCGAGGCACTTAGCTCCGTGCACTCGACCGCCCTCGCCGCTGGCAAGCTCATTCACAATCATTCGAGGGGCGGCCGCAAATTTTGAGGTAGATTTTGATTGTCAAAACGTGTCCGTCTTGGCACAGGATAGAGCATATAGGCGGCGAACACCCAGGTGCGCAGGGACATCTCGCGACTCTGCCCGCTCGCTCGACCCTTTTGCCGCGAGAGGGCGCCGGCCGCGTGTAAGACGAGGTGGCTGGCGCCCTGAGGCGGCAATTGGTGGCGTGGGGAGTGCGGAACGCTACTGGCGGCGTGACAGGGCCTCTCTCCGCTGCGTGTGCCGCCCATCGGCACGCGGGTGCGCAGACATCGCGACTCTGCCCGCTCGCTCGACCCTTTTGCCGCGAGAGGGCGCCGGCCGCGTGTAAGTGGTGGCTGGCGGCCTGGCGCCCTGAGGCGGCATTTGGTGGGGTCAGCGTGCGGTGCTGAGTCTTACTCGTCGGCGCTGGGGCCAGATCCCAGCGCAGAACTCTGCAACGCTGGCATACAAACACAAGAAGACTAACCCTAACCCTAACCCTAACCCTAACCCTAACCCTAACCCTAGGTCAGCGTGCGGGGCTGAGTCTTAGTCGTCGGCGCTGTGGGGCCAGATCACAGCGCAGAACCCTGCAACGCTGGCATATACAGACACAACAAGACTAACCCTGACCCTAACCCTATAACAACCCTACCTAACCCACCCCCCAACTCCACACCGCAGATTTGAAAGATCTTGTTGAAATCAGGCCCGGCCGCAAATTTCTTCAAAAAATTTTCGCAGGCGCTCCGCGCCTGCAGACTTTGAAATAAATTCGACAAAATTGGTACCTGGCCCAACGTCGAAGGCTGGGTAAGCAGTAGAGGTCGATACTCGACTCGACGCGTCCCACATGGTCTGTGTCGCTGTCGGCACGCTGTCGACAGGACGTCGAGCGACACCGGTGGCAGTGCCACCCAGGAGTGGTCGGGCGGTCTCCCGTCATGAAAGAGCCACAATGTGATCCGTATGATGATTCCTGACAACCGCCTCAGTCAACTTTTGTCACAGTTCCCGCTCTGAAAGGAGCTGCGGGTCAGTTCGACAGCTGGAGCTGTGTCGCCAGCGTGCAGCGGCCTGCCTCCGGAGGTGCCTCTGAGAGGCGGACATTTTTTGGTCACCGTGAGAGAACGCGTTCGAATTTTCACTCCGGAACTTCAACTCCGCACGCGCACCGGCCAGGGCTACAATAGTGCCAGTGAGGCGAAGGCGCGAGTCGGAAGGCCGCGACCGTCAAGGGTGGTTTCCCAATTTTCCTACAATCGCTGTGAACCCAGCCACGTAGAGTATGCTTCTGCGAGGTTGAGCCCGCGATTCTGCCGAAGTTCTCGTTCATCTCGTGTACAACTACAACCCCGTAAAAAAAGAGGCATCTGGCATCAGGCAATAATCGCCTCCGCCGCCTCAATCACGCGCAGACTCGCCACATGCGTGTGTGTGCGCGCACAACAAAATCTCTCTCCGGCGCGCCCACTAGCAAGCGGAGAGAGACGCACACACGATGCCGGCGAGCAAACGCGGGGCGGGGCACGACGCAACATTCATGCATGCGCATGCGCCCGGGGTCGAGCTAAAGACCCACGGAGCATGCGGCGTGGTACATCGGTCTCTGGCAGGAGACTCGGAGAGGGAAAAGGGTACACCACCCCGCGGTCGGGGGGTGGGGAGAGGGCGCGAGGGGCCTGGCGCGAGGGGCCTGGCGCGAGGGGCCTGGCGGCTCACTGCCTCGGCGACGCGGAGCGGAGGGCGGGCAGCGCCAGCAGCTCGACGAGCCGCATGCGGAGCGCGGCGTTGGGGTGGAGCAGGTGGCGGGTGTCCGCGATGCAGGTGAGCTCGGGCGGGAAGGGGGCGGCCGCGAGGGCGGCCGTGTCGACCTTGCCGGCGCAGATGAGGCGGAAGAGCTGCGAGACGGAGGAGGCCTCGAAGGGGTGCCTCAGCGTGAAGAGCTGGTACGCAATCAACCCGATGGCCCACACGTCGGAGGCGGCGCCGTACGGCTCGCCGTTGATGAGCTCGGGCGAGCAGTAGTTTGGCGTGCCGCACATCGTCGTCGCCAGCGCGGAGCGGGACGCGTTGACGCCCGTGGTCTTCGAGAGGCCAAAGTCGCCGACCTTGATGTCGCCCGCCGCAGAGAGAAAGACGTTGGAGGCGGAGAGGTCGCGGTGGAGGACCTGCAGGTGTGGGGGGAGTGTGGGGAGTGGAGGGGGTGTGGGGAGTGTGTGTGGTGTGTGGGGGGGGAGGAGTGGGAGGGGGCGAGGAGGAGGGGAGGGCCGAGGAGGAGGGAGGGGGGGGGGGGGGGATGCCCTTTCCCCTTGACCGAGTGGAGGTAGGCGACCGCCGACGAGAGCTGCGCCAGCCAGAGGCAGACGCGGCCCTGCTCGAAGGGCGTCGTCGAGGCGGCGTGCTTGTCGAGCTGGTCGGCGACCGACCCGCCCGACGCGTACTCAAGCATGAGGACGAGGTAGGTGTCGTTGTGGGACGTGCGCAAGTACTGCACGATGTTGGGGTGGCGGAGCGACGCGCAGATCGCAACCTCGTTCTCCAGCTTCCGGAAGTCGGTGGTGCCGGCGATGAGAAGCTTCTTCGCCACGACGAGCAGCCCGTTGCGGCGCGACTCCCACAGCACCGCGTGCCCAAAGGCGCCCTGCCCGAGCACGCGCCGCTCGACGAAATCGCTCGCCTCGTGGTCGTCCACCTGTTCACAGCGCGAGCCGCGTGAAGGGCGGTGGCGGCCTCTCTCGCCAGCAGCGAGGGGAGCGGCGCTGCCGTCGCAAACAGGTTGTCTGTGGTGCGAAACGTCATCGGCGGCTCGGCGGCGCCGCCGCTCTTCGCCGAGTCCGGCGAGGCGGGCGAGAGGGGCGCGGCGGCGGGCGACGTGGCGGCGGAGGGAGGCGAGATGTCGCGATGGCGCGCCCCCGCCGCTACGGGCGGCTCGGCGGCGGCGCTCGCGGCGGCGGGTGACGGGGCTGCGCCCGACTCGGGGAGGCGCCTCCACGCCACCGGGTTGAAGTCTGGACCAGGGCTGGAGCTGTCCGGCGTGCGCGAGGGCGGCTGCGTCGAGGGCGGCTTCGGGCCGAGCGCGTGCAGCAGGCTGCCTCCCTCCACAAACTCCTGCACCTGGCCGAGGCCGGACATGCGGAAGAGCAGGTCCGCCTGCGATTGCGACGAGGCGGCCGGCCACGCGACGCCGAGCGAGTCGACTCGCTGACCCTCGCGGGAAAGCGGCCTCGCGGGGGAGAGCGAGCCGTCCCCTCCCGCCCCCTCCCTGCTCGGCGGCCGCCGCACCACGGCGGCGGCGGCGCGCAGCTCTCCGATCGTCGAGAAGGAGGCGGGCCTCAGCGGAGCGGCGGCCGGCGGGGACGCGACCGGGCGGTGCCGTGCGGGCAGCGCCTCCATCGAGAAGGACTTTCGCGAGTTGCTGGCCGAGCCGACCGCCGACGAGGAGGAAGAGAGGCAGATCGAGGCCGGAAGCGCGGCGCACATCCCCTTCTCCGAGCTCGCGGGAGATGACGAGCCCGCTGGCGCCGTCTTGGCGTCGCCCGTCCGCTGCTCCGGCGGCGCGCTCGCGCGCCGCCGCCTGCCCCGCAGCACGCCCGTCGCCGAGGCGAGCGCGGCGAGCGAGAGGAGCGTGCACAGCAGCGCGCACGCCTGCAGGATGGAGACGCGAAACGGAAGCAGCCGCGCGCCCGCCAGCGAGAGGAGCGATACGAGCCTGCCCTCGCCGCCCTCGCCGCCCTCGCCGCCCTCGCCGCCCTCGCCGCCGCCGCCGTCGGCGGGCTCGTCGGCGAGAGGAGTGCTGCTGCTGCTGGCGAGGTGCGGCGAGAGCAGCGGCAGGGTGGAGGCGAGGGCTCCTGCCGGCGAAGAGAGAGGGAGGTGAGGTGCGAGGAGGGGGAAGGGGGGGGGGGCGGGCGGGCGAGCGTGCCGACGGCGGCGGCGGCGGCGAAGGAGGCGAGGAGCCGCTGCTTTCTGCGCGCGGTGGTGGCACGCCGCTCGACTACCTCCGTCACTAGTACCTCCTCGATGGCCTTGAGAGCGGGGGGGTGAGGGGGGGGTGAGGGGGGGGTGAGGGGGTGTGAGGGGGGGTGTGAGGGGGGGTGTTGGGGGGTGTTGGGGGCGGGTGCCGGGGGGGGGGGGGGGGGGGATCGAGGCGCCCAGGGGATATCTTCATCGGGGGGGGTCCTGGAAGCTTCCTAAGGGGCGCTTTCCCCGCGGCCGGGTCATGTTCGCCTGGTCACACCTGGCTTACCCCCTGGATGCAGGCGTTGGTGCCGACATCGCCGCAGAGCGCAGCGTCGCGGCCGCAGGACTGGATGAGGTCTCGCAGCATGAGGAGGTCGAACTGCTCGTCCTCCATCGCCGAGACGATCCGGCTGATCTCGTCCGGCAGCACCAGCGCCTCGTCCACCGCCCGCCTCACCTCGGGCGCCATGCTCGCCACCTTGTGCCGCAGCGAGCCGCGCAGCTCATTCTGCCGCTCGACCGTCTTGAGGAGCATGCCGATGGCGCGCGCGGGCATGGCGGCGAGGGACTCGTCGGGGAGGAAGGCGACCCCCGAGATGAAGGCGCGCTGCTGCCCGTACTGCTCCTTGAGCATCGCGATGTCCGGAAGCACGGACCGCTCGACGTCGCCGAGAGCGCGGGTCAGCAGCGAGGCAATCAGCCGCGAGTAGCCGTTGTGGACGGAATAGAAGGTGCGCGCGAGCTCGGGAGGCGTGAGGGCGGGCGCCTGCGCCGTCGCCCGCGGGCTCGCGCCGCACGAGCTGTCGGCCTGGTCGCGGAGCTTCCGCAGCATGCCCCCTGTGTCGGCGCCGAGCCGTGTCGCGGCTATGAGCGCGACCGAGTCGGTCCTGCGCCGCAGGTCGACGACGAGGGACCCCGCGCCGCAGGAGCCGGGCATCACCGACCCCAGGCCTCGCGACGCGAGCCAAGCGGTGGTTGCGCCGCGCTCGCGCTGGACCCTGTGGATGAGCTTGACCAGCTCGTTGAAGCGTCCGAGCGGCTCGTCCGACGAGCAGCCGGGCTTGCCCGACTGCGACATCACGCCGCCCCGCCCCGCCCCACGACTCCTCTGGCGGCCGGGCCCGTCGCCCGGCGCCCCCCGGGCGCGGAAAGGAGAGCAGCGGTTTGTTCTCTTGTCAGGCTGAGAGGGTACACAGACAGCGCCTAACGTTCATATAACGGGCCAGATTTAGATCCTACAGATTCATGCGAGGTACTTCCAGCCTGCTGTGGGAACAGCTGACGCAGTCTCGCCGAGGCTCGCCCCTCTCGGGTTGACTCGGCCAGACAAAAACCCCGACAGCCATGGGAGTACCTCGCCAGTAGCAGATGACCCACCCGTGAACGAAGACTCGCCACTGTGCAGTCTCTTCTTCCGGAAAAAGAGAAAACGCCGGAAAAGAACCCGCGAACGCGGCTGATCGAGTCACATGTTGACGAGGCTGCGGCTGTGCTCCGCCGCGATCCTGCTCGCTCCGTCGGCCGGTCTGCGCCTCTTCGCTCCGTCGGCCGGTCTGCGCCTCTTCGCTCCGTCGGCCGGTCTGCGCCTCTTCGCTCCGTCGGCCGGCCTGCGCCTTCGCGGGTCTGCTCGGCCGCTCGCCACCGCCGCGCCATCGATGAGCATGGCGGATGCGGCTCTCCCGACGCTCGAAGACCTCACCGACCCGCGCGAGTGGCTCGAGGAGGTGGAGGGCGACAAGCAGATTGGCTGGGTCAAGGAGCAAAACGCCGATGCGGTCGCGCGGATCGGAGAGCCGTCCGACAAGCCGCTGTACGGCCGGCTGCTCGAGATCATGGAGAGCGACGAGAAGATCCCATACATCGGCCGCGTGCTCAACGGGCTCTACTACAACTTTTGGCAGGACGAGACGCACGTGCAGGGCATCTGGCGGCGGTGTACGCTCGACGAGTACCGCAAGGCGGAGCCGGAGTGGGAGCTCGTCCTCGACCTCGATGCGCTGAGCGCGGAGAGCGGCACCGCTGCGTGTGTGTGGGTCGGCGCACCCGCTGGCGCCGCTCCCGAGGCGTCTCCGACTCTCCCTGTAGGCGTCTCGTGGGTGTGGGGCGGCTCGACGCTGCTAGACGAGGGGCCCGGCGTGCGCAAGGACCGGGTGATGGTCTCTCTCTCGCGCGGCGGAGCGGACGCGAAGGTGTCGAGAGAGTTCGACCTCGACGCGAAGGAGTTTGTGGCCGTGTCAGACGGCGGCTTCGAGCTGCCCGAGGCGAAGAGCCAGCTCTCGTACAAGGACCGCGACACGCTGCTCGTCGGCGGAGTCTTCGGCGACGCGCGGGAGGGCGGGCTTGCGGCTGTCCGCAGGGGCTGCCCCTCACGCGCGGGTGTGTGTGGGCAGGCGAGGGGGAGATGACGGACAGCGGCTACCCGCGCAGCGTGTGGGAGTGGAGGCGGGGCACGCCGCTCGCCGAGGCAACAAAGGTGTACGAGGGCGAGCAGTCGGACGTGTCGGTCGGAGGATTCGCGTACCTCGACCGCGGGCGGAGGTGCGAGCTCGAGATGCAGCCGAGATGCAGCCGAGATGCAGCCGAGATGCAGCCGAGATGCAGCCGAGATGTAGTACCTCGACCGCGGAGGTGCGAGATCCTCCCGCTCGCCCACTTGTGTGCTGATGAGTATGGTTGCGATGGTGACTAGGTACGAGCTGCGGTACCGCTCGCTCACCTTCTACACCTCCTCGTACGAGCTCAAGGTCGGCGAGGCGGCTTGGGCGCCCATCCCGATCCCCGCAGACGCAAACGTCGGCGCCGCCGCCGACGGCCCTGCTCGTGTCCTCTCTCCCGTGCGCCCCTTCCGACGCCCTTCTCGGAGGCTGGCCGCAGGCACGTTCGCCGACCAGCTCCTCGTGACGCTCCGCTCCGCGTGGCTCGGCCACCCCGCGGGCGCGCTGCTCGCCGCTCCGGCGGATGGCTTCATGGGGGCGGGTGACGACGCCGCGCGCTCGGCGCTGCTCACGCCGCTCTTCACCCCCACCGAGACGTGCTCGCTGGAGGCGCGCGCCGAGGAGGGAAGGGAGGGAGCCTCTCCGAGGCCTCGGACACGTCCGCGACGCGTCCGTGATGCCGCCGGCCACAGGCGTCGACCGAGACGAAGAACTACCTCGTCCTCTCCTGCCTCGACAACGTCGTGACCGAGTGCCGATTCTGGAGGTCCCTCATGCCCTAATTACGACTGGTGGATTGTACTGAGTGCATGATCTCCACGCACCGTCTCTCCTCTCTTGTGCTCACCGAGTCCCGCTCCTCGAGGTACGCCGACGGCGCCTTCTCGCTCGAGCGGTGTCTCAAAGGGGAGGAGCGCACCCCCGCCTCCTCCTCCTCCTCTCCTGCCCCACACTCCTTGTCCTTCCGCCGCTACGCCCGCCTCTCCTCTCATCTGCGCCCCCCCTCCTCCGCCCAGCCGCCTCCACGCCCCCCTCCTTCTTCCGCAGGCCGGCCTCTCGCCGAGCTTCTCTGCGGTGGACGCAGAGACGTCCGACGACCTCTGGCGCACCTCGGACGGGCGCACGCTGCCCCACCCCTCGGCGAGATCTCGGCGAGATCTCAGCAATATCTCGGCGAGATCTCGGCGATGCCTCGGCGATATCCCAGCCGCTGCCCCACCGCCCGCTCGGCACTCCGACGAGTCTCAGTAGTCCACGGGCTGTCGACAGGTACACGCAGCCGACGACCCTCGCTCTCGCCGCCGCCAGCTCGCCCGACGCAGCAGAGGCGCTCAAGGCGCTCCCTGCCTTTTACGACGCGGGAGGCGTGACGACGCAGCAGTTCACCGCCGCGTCGGCCGACGGCACGGCGGCGCGCGCCCCTCCGCCGCCGGCGGCTGGAGAGGGGAGAGGGGTAGTGGGGAGGGGCGAGCAGCTGCGTGCGGCGCCTCTTTACCCCCGCCGGGCGGCGAGCGGATGCCAGATATGGGGAGATGTGGCGAGATATGGGGAGGTATGGAGCGTGGCGGCGAGCAGGTGCCGTACTTCCTCGTCAGCAAGGAGGGGCTGCCGCTCGACGGCTCGACGCCGACGCTGCTCTACGGGTGTCGGCGGCCTAGAGGGCCGCCTCTT
This sequence comes from Emiliania huxleyi CCMP1516, assembly GCF_000372725.1. Classification (NCBI taxonomy): domain Eukaryota; phylum Haptophyta; order Isochrysidales; family Noelaerhabdaceae; genus Emiliania; species Emiliania huxleyi. Next base: position 248,560 of record NW_005196379.1, on the reverse strand, counting down.
GCCGCTCGGGCTCCACGCGCCCTGCTGCTGGACAGGTACGGCGGCTTCGAGATCAGCCTGACGCCCTCGTACTCGGCCGGCATCGGCGCGGCGTGGCTCGAGAAGGGACATGCGTACGTGCAGGCGAACATCCGCGGCGGAGGCGAGTACGGCCCTCGCTGGCACCAGGCCGCGCTCAAGGAGAAGCGCAGCAAGGCGTACGAGGACTTCGAGGCGGCTTCGCGCGACCCGACCTCGCGACCTCGCGGGTTGCGAGCCGCGCCTCTTCACGCCCGCAGCTGTGAACAGGCGGTCGCACGCGACCTGATCTCGCGCGGTGTCACCTCGCCAGCGAAGCTCGGCTGCCAGGGCGGCTCCAACGGCGGACTGCTCACGGGCAACATGCTCGCGCGGCCGACGGCGGGGAGCACGCTCTTCGGCGCCATCGTGTGCCAGGTGCCGCCGCTCGAGATGCAGCTCGCCGTGCCTGCGCCTCCGCCGCACCTCGCCTGAGCCTCGCCTGAGCCTCGCTGCAGGTGCCGCTGCTCGACATGCGCCGCTTCCACAAGCTCCTCGCAGGGGCGAGCTGGATGGGCGAGTACGGCGACCCAGACACGGACGACTGGTCCTTCCTGCAGCGCTACTCGCCGTACCACAACCTGGACGAGGCCACCGCCTACCCGCCCATCCTCGTCACCACGTCGACGCGCGACGACCGCGTGCACCCCGGCCACGCGCGCAAGCTTGTGTCCAAGCTGCTCGACTTGGGCAAGGGGCCGTCCACCTTTTACTATGAGAACATCGAGGGAGGGCATGGCGGCGCGGCAAACAACAAGCAGCGCGCCTTCATGTCGACGCTCGCTTACTCCTTTCTTGAGCAGACACTCGCTGGTAAAAATCGCGGAGAGTAGCGCCGTGGACTGTGATCACGCTCATGTTAGCATGTGTGTATAGGATATAGCGAGGAAGGTGGTGCTTTCTATTCGCTATAGAATATACGAAGAATGAATTTGACGCGCGCACAGCGCAACACACAAATCGCGCCCCTCGCGTTTCACGGCGAACGTATGGCCTGGAGCGCGCTGGCGGGGTTGCAGTCTTCTCGCTCTCACTCACACGTGAATCGCCAGCCAAGCGGCGGGTTGCGCAGCGCCGCCGCCTCCCACCCTGCCTCCAAGAGCGCGCTCGAAAACTTCGGCCACGCTGCCTCCGCCCGCGCCCTCGACTGCTCGATCGCACGCCTCTCGGCGGCGAGGAGCGGGACGGCGCCGCCCGACCCGGCCGCGCCGCCCGACGCTCCGGCGCAGAGGGCGGAGTGGAGGAGCGCACGCAGGGCGTCCTCGCCGTCGGCTGCGGCGGAGAGCATCACGTGGGCGCGGCCGGCCGGGTCGAGCCTCAGCCAGTACCGCTCTCCTACGGCACACGCGCAGTGGACGTGTCCTGGACATGTCCTGGACATGTCCCTCGCCGGGACGCCTCTCGCCCGCAAAGGCGTCGCGCAGTGCGCAGACGTCCTCCGCGCTCGCGCAGAGGTGAGGGAGCCGCGCGCCGAGCCGCGGTCCCTGCAGGCTGGAGAGGAAGGGCCCCCACGGCCGCTCGAGCCGCGAGAGGGCGGCGGGAGAGAGCGCCTCGGGCGGTGCGTCGGAGGGCGGTGCGGCGGAGGCGGCCCAGTCGCGCGACGCGAGGACGGCTCTGTGGCGGTTGAGCCAGAGGAGGGCGAGGCATCCGACGCCCTGCCAGTTGGCGTAGACGTGCAGAGCGGTGAGGAGTGCGAATGCGGTCCACACCGCCGGAGCAGACTCGCCGACCAGAGGCGCGAAGAGGTAGGAGCCAACCAGGAGGCCTGTGTGGGAGGGAGGAGGGAGGGAGGGCTGGGAGAGGAGGAGGGGAGGAGGGGAGGGGGCGAGGGCGAGGGGACCGACGAGCGTCACGGCCGTCTCCTGCGCGCCCTCCTTGGCGGACACGTCCGCCAGGTTCCCTATTCACACCGGCGCACCCTCAAGGTGTGAACGGCGCTCCCTCGCAGCGGCGCTTTCTGGCTGCCACTGAGCGCGAAGTGGGCGGTGATGGAGGCGCGCGTGGCGCCGGCCACCATGCCGCAGATCGAGGTGCAGGTGGAGCCGAGGGCGGCGACGAGGAAGAAGCGCTCGCCCGCCATCGGTGCGAGCATGTTGAGAGTGAGGCCGACGTCGTTGATGAGGTCAGCAAACAGCCTCCACTCCTTGACGTTCTCGTCGAAGCCGACGCCGACGAGCGAGGCGAAGAGGAGCGATCCACACATGCCGAAGCCGTCGCGGAGGACCCATGCGACCGCCGCCGCCATCGGCGAAGCCGCCGCCTCTCCGACGCCCGAAGCCTTGAGGATTGCGCCGGTTGAGAGGATGGCACGCAGGTACGAGCAGGCGGCCTGAATCGTGTCGTACACCTGGAAGCGAATGTACTCGGGCCGCACCGAGCCGGGGTAGCCCTCCGGCAGCAGCGCCGCCCGTGCCGCCTCAAACACGGACGCAGCCGTCGAGCCGGCGATGCTCTCGGCCGCGGGCGGCTGGTGCGCGGTGACGCGGTAGCGGACGCGCCGGCTGCCGCAAGCCTCTGCGATCTCGGGAGTGGCAGTCGATGGTGCAGATGGGTCCTTGTAGCGCTGTTTCATCATGGCCGCCTTCGCTTGCCGCCCAGGGTTCCAACTTTTTCCGGGGTTTACTAATACTTAGTGCTACAACCAACAGGCCCGTGCCAGAACCACCGGCTGGGGAAGTACGGTCCGCCCGTCTGGCGTACGGTGCTACGAGGGCAATGCGGGGAGAAAGGAGGGTGAGGAGGGCCACCGGCGGCCGGGGACGCGGCGCGGGGCTGCTCCCCTCACCCGAGGCGGTCAATGCAGCTCAGTTGCTGCAATCAGGCTTTGGTGGGGGGGGCCCGGTCCGCCGTCAGCGACCGGGAGGCGAGGGCGGGAGCCCGCCCTCGTCTCAGTCACCACCAGTGAGGAAACGGCATCATCGCGGTCGGCGCATATCGATGGAGGAGGAGCCAGCCACGCCGACCGACGCGAGGTTTGCTCGCGACGCTCAGATTCAGAGTGAGGTGCCTGAGAGCATGGCGCCGCTCGGCGAGGATGCGGGCATCGGGCCACTGCTGCAGCGGTTCAGCGTGATCACTGCGACTTTCATTCCCGAACGTATCGCGGACTTCAAGGCTGAGAACGCGCGAATTGCGTGGAGTCAGCATATGGAGGGCGCCGGTCTGATGATCGAGGTGGACACGGGCGGCGGCGCCAACAAGCGCCCGATCATTCAAGAACGGCCGCCATGGGACCGCATGAAATTTTTTCAGGGCCCGAATGACGTTGTCTACGCGGTGCACACCAAGGAGATGGCGTCGCAGATGGCCACGCGGGGGTACAAGCTCGTGTCAGTGGTTGCGCTTCCAAATGACCCGCAGACTCTGCCCCCTTGCGTCGAGATGGTGACTCGGGGCGGGCGCGGCGCCGGCCCTTCTGAGCCCGACCCGATGTCGCTTCCCATGCCGCCGAAGCCGTTCATCCCGAAGATCGGCCGAAAGGCGAGCGACCCGCCCGTGGCCGCCCAGATTCTTGGCCACTTTGAGGACAAGGTCGTGATCAAGAACGACGGGGGGGTGGAGACGGCGTACCGGCCGATGAAGGGGTGGGACGCGGAGTCGCGCTCTGCCGCTAATTTTTCCGCGGATGCCAACACCCAGTTCTCTCTGCGCTGCAAAATGTACGTCTGGCTGCGCTCGTACTACCAGGGGGATGACCCCGCCACCTGCCCACTGTCATACGACGACCTACGCAACCCAAAAGGTACGGCGGCCGGAGCTTTGAAGGCTTCCAATTTTGAGGGCACCTCCTACGACGAGATGAGGAAACTGGTGGCGGGCCCCAAACGATGTGTGTAAGTGAGTGTTAGAGTTTTGTCGTTTGGTATTGAAAATCTCTCTCTCCGCTCTCTCTTCACATGCTCTGCGATGGCCGTGTGAAGAACGACTGAGATGTCGTCGTGCAAGAAAGAAACGGTGGCACCTTCCCTTTTACTGGAAGAGAGAGCCCAAACCACTGCGTGTCTGCGTCGTGCACGTGGTCCGTGGAGTCTGGAGACCGCCCACGTCCGCAGTCGCATGATATTTCTTTTGATGGTCCTTTTTCAAAAATATCTCAAGATAGCAAGAGGAACTGGACTCTGGAGTCTGGAGAGCTCATGTTTCAAAACTACGAGTACCCTCTCTTCCCACGTGGCCCGGTCGCGCCCCGCAGCGGAGCGCCCCGCCGCTGCTGCCGCAGCACGGGCGCGGCCGCCTTGTGGCGAGCCGCGACCGCCTGCCGCCCGAGCCCGCCTCGTCGCCGCCCCTGCCGGTCGAGGCGCGGCGCTGCGGTGGGCGGCAGCGGCACGGATTCCACCGAGTCGGCCGGGCCGACGCCGAGCAGCGCGCGGACGCGGTCCGCCTCTGCGCGGAGCCTGTTGGCGGCGCCGCCGCTGGCCAGCTCCAGCTGCGCCCGCGCCCGCTGCGCCGCCTCGATCGCCCTGCCGATGGCGTGCGAGAAGGCCTCGACGCCGGTGGGCGCCACCGTGGTCGCCTAAGGAGCAGAGACCCGAGGAGGGCGAGCGTGAGAGACGGCTAGCACCACACACTCCTTCCCTCAGAACCCCTCTCTCTGTCGGTGGCGGCCTGTGCCGCTCTCCCATCCCTCCACGCTTTCTGTGTGTCTGTTATATGTCACCTCGAGGAGCGTGTCGCCGCGGTAGACCTCCACGAATGGGAGACCCTTCGCGCCGCGCTCGACGAAGAACTTGTGCATCCGCTCGCCCGCCGCCTTGCCGTCGCGGCGGCACTCAAGCGAAAAGTAGCGAAGCTCCTGGTGCTTCTTCGCCTGCCGGTCGAGGAGCGGCGCCATCGCGCGGCATGTGCGGCACCAAGGCGCCTGGTACTTGACGACGGTCACCACATCGCTGGCCGCGCCCGCGAGCGCCTCGGTGAGGTTGCCTGGCGACGTCAGTGACACAAAGTGCTTCGATGGAATCGGCGGCGGCCCCTTCAGCCCCATCGCGATTGCCGCCCGCTGCGGCAAACGGTGTGCGGGAGGATGCACGGCGACGACGACGAGAACGGCGAGCTTCATATACACACGCTTCGGGTAGAGGCTCGTGAACCGCCACTCGATTGAGGAGAAGGACGCGCCAAGGGGCTGGATAACTTCTGGCGCACCAGCCAAACCTGAACACAAAAGAATAACGCACGGGCCCTCAGCGGAGCTGGGAAGAGGACCGCCGCAAGCGGCGTGGCGTGGGTCGGTTGTGCATCCCTCCGGGGGCCCCTCTGCGCCGGGGAGGCGTTGTTGGAGGCTAGGACGCAAGCGTCCGTCGCCCTTTTCAAACTCGGGGCCCACTCCGCTACGCTCCGACCCGAATTTGGAGGGCCTGAAAAGTTTAAGGTGTTGCTGCGCAAAAGGGGGAACCGCGGCAGAGTAACTGCATCTGCGCGGGTAGAGCCCTTTTGCGCGGTATTAACGCACACACCGCGACTGCCCCGCAAGGCGCGCGATACACACAGCTAGAAGTCAGTCACCGTCCTCCACGAGGCGGGGGGTCACAGAACACCGAGTCCATAAAGCTAAGCTCCTCCTCGCCTTCAGGCTCAGCAAGCTGCATCGACACCGGCCCATCAGCGGTTAGAGGGGGGAGATCTAGAGGATCATCTGAGCTGGAGCTAGCGGCGGCGGCCGAGCTAGCGGCGGCGGCCGGGGTGCGAACCGGCGGCATCACTGATTCAGGCTTGAACCCGGGCTGCTGGTAGGGCAGAGTGATGCCGTTGGCAGCGGCGCGCTCCTCAGCCCAAGACAGGAGCTCTTCAAAGCGGTTGACTCGGGGCAGTAGGGCAGCTATGGGCACATGATCTCTAACCCCCAAAAGCCCCAAAAGGGCAGTGCCCTCGTCTGGGCGCCTGAAGATGGAAAAGGAGCCAGTCGGGTTGCTAGCGTGCACATCTGGTAGCTGTGTGTAGCCGGCGACAACACGCGGCGGTGGCGGCAGGGGCGGTGGCGTTGGCAGCGGCGATGGTGGAGGCACAGGACCGCACTCACTGTCCCACCGCCATCCGGTCGGAAGCTGGTAGTCGCCCCGCATCTCGACTACCCGCAGTGCAGCATCCAAAGGCGTCTGAAAAAAGTCGAGGTTCTCTCTGAGATGATAAATGTCTTCTGCAGCATGATGGTCCATCACAAAGTAGTCGCCATATTCCCACTTGCCTAGGAATGTCTGCGCGGGCTCGAGGTCCCAGTTAAACTTCCGGTGTTGAAACCCTTCGTAGCCAACTACGCGGTTGGTGCTGTGGCAGTAGCGGACATGAAGACGTACCGGACCGTCCAGCCCAGCGAGCCAGTCGTGCGACGCTTTCAGTTCTGCAAGCCTGCGATCCTCCTCACACGGATCCTTAGGCTCACACGAGCCATCGCAACTCGCGCGGAAGTAGCAGTGGCAGAAGCGCGGTCGTTGCGCGGTGGCTCGGCGCTTGACAAGCGCACGCTCAATAGCATCGGCATCTGCCTCGACCCAAATTCCGGGTTTGGGCAGATTTGGCTCGAGAGCGTGGGCAGCATCGCGCGCAACCTTCTCTGCTGTGGGACGATACGGTGCAGGTAGGTTAGTGTCTGTCTCGGGCCACGCAGGCGGCGGCTCACCCCACTTGTGTCGCCAGAGAGAGCCGTGCCCGCCACGCGCCAGCGAGTGGTCACCCACTTCGCCCGGATCAAACATGCCATCCTGGCGTCGGCAGAGGTGATCAGTAAATTCGCCACCCACAATCGGATCGTAGCTAAAGTCGCATGGCGAGAGCGAGTGACCGAGCAAGTTGCGGCTGAACGTGCTCGACTCAATGATGTAGTGCAATGGCTGCGGGCCATAGGCTATCCCGTACTTGGCTGCAATCTCGCTGATGTCCATATTGCGACGTTCAGGATACAACGTCGACGTCTGCATGCTCTCCAGCATCTTTGCTGCACCATCGTAATTGCTGAAGTGGATCACACCGCGGAAGTGCAGCAGTCGTTGGTGGAGTGGCGGTTTGTGCTGGTCCGCAAACTTGGGAGTAGGGGGCGTGCCAGCGAGGATGAGGCATCGCATGGCCAGCGAGTCACCACGGTTGAGCACCATGCGAGCCAGCAGCAGCTTCACACGCAGTAGAGTACGCTGTGCAACGCACCAGCCGCGGCGGGGAATCCAATAATCCGATAGTCCGCCTGAGCTCCACCACGCCGGCCATTGTCCGCTCAGCTCTGCCTCGTACGCAGTCCACCAGTTGCGTGCGGCCCTTGGAATGACACAGTGCTCTTGGCACGGCTCCTCCATCCCGGCACCGCATAGCTCACACGGGTCTTCGTCAAACTCCTCTCGCGCCCGCGCGTTTTTGCACGGGTAGCAGTTGACGCCGCCGCCCCTCAAGCGCCACATCTCAGGCGCAAACTCGACGTCCAGGTACTCGGTGGTACCATCGACAATGCAACGCAGTGCATGTAAGAAGCGCACCAGCTCAGTTTTGTACTCAACCCACTGGAATGCATCAGTGTACCACGTCTGCTTCCATTCGCACGGCCGCATTGATTGATAGCACACGCGTTTGACCGGCGGCTGCGCTGACCACTTGTGGTTGTCGTGGGTCTAGGAGAGGCAGCTGTAGCCGTTCTGCCTGTGCCTCGGCACTCTCATTGAATCGTGGCTGTGTCGTCAGCGCGGGCGGATAGCATCGGCCAGTGATCTCCAGAATCTTGGCGGTTTGTCGGTGAGCCCGGCGCACGTAAAACTTTCTCGTGGCACCCATGGCATCGGGGGCGGCTGCGGTGTGGGATGCAGCGCGGCTGGGTCGGGTAGAGGAACCGTATCACCCGGCTGCTGCTGATCCGGCGGTTGAAGCGGGGGAAGTGGTGGGAGAAGCGGCTCGGCCTGTGCGGTGAGGTCAGTGCGCCTGCCCCGTTGCGTCCAGTCACGGACCCATGCGCCCTGCATCATGGCAACTGCTCGCCACTGAGCGTCGTCGAACTCGATCGCCTGCCACGGCCCCGGCAAGATGCATTCACCCCACTCACCAGCTTGGCCCACCTGGTACGGATAGCGCTTCTTCTGGAGCACGATGATCGCCTCAAGGGCGCCGCTGCTGCACCACAGCGCGCAACGGGACAGCAGCTGCTTGTTCTCTCCGCACTCCTTCAGCCGCAGCAGCGCCGCCTCGGTCGCAGGCGTGAGCGTAAGCCGGTATGTCTTATGCCGGTCCGGCATATGGTGACCCCAGAGATGTCGCGATGGCGCGATGCGCTTTTCCCCGATCATTTCGTCCGTCCAATCGAAGGAAGCGCTGGATCGCCCATGTTATGGCGTTTACCAAACTTGCCCCGACGTTGTCGTATTTGGGAGCCACGGTCCTGCTTTTGTTTTCACGGGTTACGAAGCTGAGTACCGCGTCTGCGACGCGGGCGCCTTGCGGGCAGAGCCCTTAGCCACCCTTTATCTTGCGCGGTCAAAACATGGTGGGCATGTCGTGTGGCTTCAGCAAATGTCCATCCGTCTGTGTTCTTATTAACAACGAGGGCGCTCTCAAAAAAAGAAAAACGTTCTTGCATTTTTGCTCCCTGGCTAAGGGAGCAAGCAAGCCCACTTAGGGTCCGTTTTGTGGACGAGGCTACGCCAATTCGACCAATTCGGCCGAGGCCGCTGCCGCGGCCCCCCCCCGCGCCTACGGGGCGCCCCGGGGCGCTCAGATGGCCCTCGCCGCCCCCACCCCCCTCCCCGCCGCCGGCGCGGCGCCCCGATCGCGCGTCGTTATCACCGAAGAGCTCGGAGACGTTCTCGTGACGCCTGTCGGTCCCGGCGAGGCCATGTTGGTGAGAGCCGTGGCGGGTGCCGGCAAAAGCACCATGCTGGAGTTGCGGGCTCGGAGGAACCCCTCCCAGCAGTTCCTCTACTTGGCGTACAATGATTCGGTGGCGGAGGAGATGTCTCAGAGGTTTGCCGACCTGCCGAATGTCACCGTGCTGACACTGTATGCCCTTGCGTACACACGCCGCCTCAACTCACCGCCGAGGTTGCGGACACGATCACAACGTCCGCAGCGGAGCTGGCGCGGTACACTTATGGCTCTTATGCGTCTCTCAAACGGCGAGCTTCATATATGTATAGTATGTGTATGTGTGCACAACTACACAGGGGCTGGAAAACTCTGGCGCTCACCGATTTCTTTCTTCCAGGCTCACCGAAAAGAAAAAAGTCGGCTCTTCGTGCTCGCTGTAGGTCTTGAGGTCTTGGGCAGCCGCACCTCGGCTCTACTTCAAACGGACCCGTCGGCCTTATCCCCACACGCACACGCATACGCATGCTCTCGGCGCGAATGCAAAGGTGGCTCCTGCCTGTCCTCTGGCCCGTCCTCGCAGTATCGCTGAGACTCCCACCGCCGGCCTCGAGAGCACCAGCACCGATGCTCAGTGTGCCGGGCAGCAGCCTCCGATCCACCTTTGAGGCCGCGCTCGTGCTCCAACGCGCTGGCGATGCCGACGCGGCGCTGGAGCGGTACGAGCTCTTCCTTCAGGCGGCGCGCTCGTTCGGCACGCAGGTTCCACCCGAATCGTTCGCCGAGGTGCTCGTCAACATGGGAACCATCCACGCGAAGAGGGGCGACGTTAGCCGTGCGAAGCAGCTCTTCTCTGAGGCTCTCGATGCGCGCGAGATGGGCACGGCGCATCTGAACCTAGCACTCCTCGAGCTTTCCGCTGCGAGCCGCGGCGGTGGGATGCCGCCGAGCGCACTCTCGAGGGCGCGCGGGCACTGCGAGCGCGCGATCGCCCTGAACGACGACGACAACGCTGTTGTCGGTGCACGGCGAGTCCTGAGGGACATCGAGAGAAGTAAGACCTCTTAAATGTGCCTTGGGAAATAAATAAATAGAGACATCACAGACCGCAACCCCGCCTGGGTGGGATTTGGCTTTTGGGCAACAACCCGACGGGCAGACCCCGCCCCGCTCGGACGTCGGAGGGCGTGCACCACTGTACACAGACATATATCTAAGGGACTAGGCACTGCACGGCTCCTCAGGACTCACACACACACACACACACACACAACACACACACACATACACATACGCGCACACACACACACACACACACCACTCACCAGCCCTAGTGCGGATTTTTTTTGCGGTATCTTGATGTATCTCTGCAATATCTGACCGTATCTCCCCGTATCTCCTTGCATCTCATCGCATCTCCCCGTATCTCCCCGTATCTGCCCGTATCTCCCGGTATCCCGCCATATCCCGCCATATCCCGCCGCGGATACCGCGAAAAAAACCCAAGAGAGAAGTAGGAAGGCGGGAGAATCCAAAAAAAAACCGTCCACACCAGGGATCACGGGCGGCGACCTCAACCGACTATGGAGGACCCGTCACCAGACGACGCAGGGCAGACGACGGTGAGGCGGAGCAGTCGCGCAGGGCGAGACGAGGGAGGGAGCAGGACGTTGCGGAGATCAGCAGGAGGATGTACGAAGAGATTAGGAGCAGCAGGGACCCGAGGGACCATGTGGAAGACGGCTAGTGCTAGTCCCCCATCGGGAGGACGACCCCGGCTAGTCGCCGAGACCACACCCACAAAGAACCCTGCACAAAGACCGCAGGGCGGGGACCTGTTCCTTTTTACCCATCTCCTAGTAGAGGTGTCCGTTTTATTTATTTATTTACCTCACACGCACGCACTCCCCAGAAATCCTGCGTCGTGAGATCGGGCGAGATCGGGCGAGATCGGGCGAGATCGGGCGAGATCGGGCGAGATCGGGCGAGGTTGGGCGAGGTTGGGCGAGGTTGGGCGAGGTTTCGAGAACCTGTTTTCCCGCTTCTCTTGCATCACGCGAGAAGCAGCCTGTGCACTCTTCCCAGATGCCGCTACCCCGTGGAGCGCGTGGTTGGAAAAAATATGCGGAGAAGGCGGTAGGCGCGCGCCAGCGCGCCATCGAGCACGGGCTCGGGGAGGCGCCGAACCTCCCACATCCCTCTCCGGCTCGTCGGGCGCCTGGCCTGCGCCGGAGGTCGCGGGCCCGTCATCCGACGCCGCACAGGCCCGTCATCCGATCACATGCACGGCCGGCGGCGGGGCCGGCGCCGGCGGAACCGCAGCGCGCAGGGGCAGCCCGAATGTGCAGCGCGCCATCGGTAACGCGAGATCGTTGGACGTGGCCAGTCCAGCCGCATCCTCTGGGCCGGCGCGGGGGCCCCAGAGGGTGTCCATGCGGGGGGGAGATGGGGTCCCCCAGCCCGCCGCAGGCGCCGATTTTTTCGCGCTTTTTTTCTTTTTTTAGATTTTTTACTTGTTTTCATGGGAATTCGGCGTACTTGCGGCCATGCTATCACGCCTTGCGACAGCCTGTCGGCGCTGCTGACCGTGCCATGATGCACAATTGATCACCTGCATAGCTCGCGGCCTTAGTATCAAGCATTCAGTGACGACCTGATCGTACGGCCAGTAGGAAGGTGTCCTTCCATCGTGTGCACGCTTCTGACGCAATGCGCGTCACCTCGGATTGGCTGCTGGCACTCTCGAGGCTATGCCTACACAGCCTCGCGCGCATGGGCAGTCAAAAGGGACCACGCACCTTCTCAGGACAGCACCAGTGCCTCTCTCTTGGACCGGCAAACTTGGTGGTATCGTGTCACCAATGTGGGACCAGTGCGGCATCGCGCCATCGACAGCTCTGAACTGCGCCTCACCACTGACCGGGAAGGCCGCCAAGTGGGCCAGCACAGGTCGCACATGTGGCAGCAGTCAGCAGTGCATGGCTGATAGCTAGAGCAGCAGCGTCAGGGTCGCAGGGTCGGATCGTGTCAAGCCTCTCGCCCGGCCGGCCGCGTGCAGACGTCGGCCTGTCTGCTGTCTGGAGTGATCTGTCGGCGGTCAGTACGACCGATCAGGTTGGAGGTTTCTCATGATTGGAGGGTCTATCTGTGTGTACTCCTCGAGATCTCTCCAAATCTGCCCTCTAATCAACCGTAATCATTCGGGAAGTTGGTGCTCATAGAGACTCATAGAGCCGGAGCCCCGTTTCCGCACTGCTGCGCGGCGCACGGTGTGGGCCGGGGGCCCCGCGCCGGCCCAGAGGCCGCATCGCAGGTTGAGCCACCCCTGCACGGTGGCTCGCCAAGAACTCGCGGCACCGGGGAAGCAACGCACGCCGCTGCTCGGGGCTTAATCTCGCGCCTCGTGCCCTCGTCGACGCCGGGTCCGCCCTAGAGAGGTGTCCGTTTTATTTATTTATTTAGATTTCACCGCGTATACTCGATACTCCGCAGAACTCCACGCACACCACGGGAAGCGCTCTCGAGACGGGACCGACCACAGTCCACACACCACCGACGTTCCATTAAGCATTATGTTATCTCGCTCGCCGCATATGGCACATGGCACAACACGCAACGAATACAGCAGCAGCTGAGAGCAAGGCTACCAACAGGCGGTGCCAGACTCCTAGGACGCTGCGCGCGTGAGCAGAGAATTGTACAGGCCACGACGCGACGCCTACGCCGAGGACAGGCCCAAGCCACCACGCTCGGACCGGTCTCTCCTCTCGCCCCGCCTTGGCGGTCATCACCCGCCCCCCACCAGTCCACCCGCCCCCGACCACCCGCCCCTGAGGCCCCCGCTTCGTGGTCCCGCCCGCCCACCCCTTCCCTTCCCTTCCCCGACGGCACCACGAGGAGTCCACTCCCCGGCCACGTCGCATCCCACCCCTCCCCCCCCTCCCCCCTCCCCGCCACACGCCTCCCGACCCCCGACAGGCCCCTTGAGAGCGGGCCCTTGAGAGCGGGCCCTTGAGAGCGGGCCCTTGGACTGCCGCAGCATCCCTAGGCGCTGCTCGCCGCGTCGCCGCCGCTCGCCTCTCCGCCGCTCGGCGCCGCCTCCGCCGGCGTGTGGAGGAAGGGGCGGGACTGGAAGCCGAGCGTCACGCGCCGGTCCTGCGAGGCGCCGTGCTCGCCGCTTGGGTCGATCCGGTTGCCAGAGAGGTCGAGCACCTCGAGGACGGTGTTGTGCGCCAGCGCGGCGAGCAGCTCCGCGGCGCCGTCGTCCTCGATGTCGTCCGACTTGAGGATGAGCGTCGTCTGGTGCGGAGGGGGGTGGCGGGAGGGGTGAGGGGGAGGCGGGAGGGCGGAGGGGGTGGCGGGAGGGGTGAGGGGGACGCGTCGGCGGCGGGGCCGCGCGAGGGCGGCTCTCTCTCGCGGGTGTCGGCCGCACCAGCTGCGCGTGCGGCTCGGCGATGGCCCAGGCGAGATCCCACGCGCCCCGGTCGCCGATCTGGTTGTGCGACAGGTCGAGCAGGCGGAGCGACGAGCGCGCCACCGCCGCGGCGATCCTGCCGACCGGCCCCGCGCCGACCGCGCAGCCCGCCAGGTGGAGCTCGGCCAAGCCGCTCGACGGCAGCGCCGCGGCGAGGGAGAGGGCGCCCTCCGGCCCGAGGCGGTAGTTTGCCGCCAGGTTGAGCGAGCGGAGCGCGCAGCCGGACGGGTCGGCGAGGGCGGCCGCGAGGGCGGCGGCTCCCCCCGCCGTGACCAGGTTGCCGCCGAGGTCGAGGGAGGCGAGGGGCGCGCCGGCCGCGAGCGCGTCGGCGAGCGCGCGGCAAGCGCCGTCCTTCGCTCCCGTGAAGGGGAGCGAGAGGGAGGTGAGGCGCGAGCCGCGCCCGCACAGGGCGGCGGAGAGGGCGGCGGCGCCCGAGTCTTGGATCGGGTTGTGCTCGAGCGAGAGGGAGCGGAGGGCGGGGTGCGACGCGACGGCGGCGGCGAGCGCGCGGCAGCCCTCGGCCGAGATGAAGTTGCAGCCGAGCGAGAGCTGCTCGAGGTGGCGGTTCCCGTCGAGCGCGGCGCCCAGCGCGGCGAGTGCCTCGACCGAGGCGCTGCGGACGCCCGACAGCGCTAGCTTCTGCACCTGGGGCAGCGGGGTGGGAGAGGGGGGTGGGTGACGGGGGCTGGGGCTCGTCAGGGGCGGAGCAGCAGGGCTGAGGGTTAGGGTTAGGGTTAGGGTTAGGGTTAGGGCTAGGGCTCGTCAGGGGTGGAGCAGCAGGGCTGGAGAGGGCGTCAGGGGTGGAGCAGCAGGGCTGGAGAGGGCGTCAGGGGTGGAGCAGCAGGGCTGGAGAGGGCGTCAGGGGTGGAGCAGCAGGGCTGGAGAGGGCGGGGCACGCGCCCGGCACTCTTCGCCCGCGAGCAGCGCGGCGACAAACTCGAAGGCGCCCCGCAGCCCGCCTCCCGACTGGCCGAGGTCCACCTGTGGGCCAGGCGGAGGGCTGGCGGAGGGTCTGGCCTTCGAGCAGCCGCACGAATGGCAGAGCTATATATATTATATAAGCCTCGCGGAGGGAGGCGACGGGCGCGTCGCCGCCGCCCGGAGGCTTCCGCTTGAGCGCCTGCAACGCGGATCAATCCGGGGAAGGGTCGGGACGCAGAGTGCCCGCGTGGGCGGCGGCAGAGTGCAGAGCGCCGCGGTGAGCGAGACGAGGTCGTCGGCTGCAGGCTCCAGCGCGGCACCCGACTCGGGCTTGTGGAGAACGAGCTTGCGCAGCCGCACGGCGGGGTGGGCGAGGAGGCGGAGCAGCGGCGACGACGCGCCGAGCGAGCGGCAGTCCGCAGTGAGCACACGCAGGTCGTCGAGGGCAGCGATGACCCGAAGCAGCTGCTCGGGCGTCCACGAGCCGACCCCGACGTTGGTGCCGTTGAGGCGCTGGATGGTGCGCTGGGCCATGGCCGCCCTCGTCACGGCGGATTTGGTCAGCAGATCGCAGCCCGCGATGTCGAGCTCCCGCACCAGCCCACGCGCGAGCCGGCCGAGCGTGAGCTGCAGCAGCAGCTGGTCGGTGGCGAGGTGCGGGTCCGAGGAGAGGAGGAGAGCGTCGCGCGCCCACGAGCGGGAAACGGCGTCGCAGAGGGAGCTGGAGACGCACGCGACGACGAGCTGGTCCACAGACGAACCCAACTGAGCCAGCACAGAGGCCAGTGCGTCCTCGGGGAGCGTCTCGAGCGTGGTGGTGGACCAAGAGTCGGCCGGTGCGACAGTTGGTGGCGGCTCCTCCGGCTGGATATTAAGCAGGTCTAGCCCGCCTGAGAGGCCGGAGCGGCGTAGTGCGAGAGCGGCCATAACGAGTCGGCCGCAAGAAGCACTAGAGCCGCAACGAGCAACGAGTCGGTCGAGGAGTTGCCCCTAAAGGCGCGTGGACGGAGAAGCTTGTCGGTTCCGCGGGATGTGGGGAAGATATGATGCGCCTCTTGGTGCCCCTGCTTCCAGCTTCCCATTTTGAAAAAAAATGGGGAAATTATGTGTCAAAACACTGCCAGTATACACAACTCCTCCCTCTCCTTCCTTCTGCCCCGGCGCGGCCTGCAGCTTCGTTCGTGAGCAGCGGTTCCGCGGAATGGGGAGGACGAATGGTTTGAAAAAAATGCTATGCTGCTTCCAGCTTGGCAAGTATTGAAAAATAAGCTCCCGCGAGCTGGGAATATGACCGCCGCAAGCGGCGCGGCGTGGGGCGGTTGAGCATCCCTCCGGGGGCCCCTCTGCGCCGGCCGGGGAGGCGTTGTTGGAGGCTAGGACGCAAGCGTCCGTCGGCTAGGACGCAAGCGTCCGTCGCTTTTTTTCAAACTCGGGGCCCACTCCGCTACGCTCCGACCCGAATTTGGAGGGCCATGAAGTTTAAGGTGTTGCTGCGCAAAAGGGGCGGGGCACGGGCGCGCGCAGACGGCCGAGAGCTCTTTTTGGAGACCAGACCTTTCGATGGTTCATGCTTTCTATGTCTATCTATCATGCTTCATGACACGACACGCGGTGGTGGGAGCTGGTGGAGCTGTCAGCTGATCGATCCAAGCGGGTGGGGAGTGGGGGGCATGGCTGGGCATGCAGGGCCGCCAGTCGGCCCGGCCTCTGACGTGGTGCTGCCGCTGCATTCGCTGAAGAAGAGAGGTGCGACTTGATTGGAGGCGCTGGAGGCGATGGCGCTAGCGAAGGGATGTTGGGCCGGGCCGTGAGGGGCTGATGGCGCTGGCCAGCGCGGGGTGTGAGATGTCGTTGTCGTCGTCGTCGTATACTGCTGGCCCTCGCCCTCAGTTGCCAGGGCTGTGGGCTGCAGAATTGGCGTCTGTGGCGTCTACGCAGGCTCTGCAGCGTGATGGCTGGCGGTCGAGGCTGGCGGGACTGCGAGGCCGGCGGCAGCGGAAGGAGAGGCTGGGCACGAGCCAGGAACAGGCTCTGGCCAGGCCGCAGGTGGCTGCGCTCGGGCGAGGCGCGCGCGCGCACACAGAGAGTATACTGGTTGTGCTCAGGTTGCGCTACATCAACAGGGTGCAACTGAGAGGCTGCAACTAAGGGATGAAACAGCTTTGCAACTGCTGCCCAAGTTTTGTTGATGGGCTGCAACTGCATCCTGCCACCTTGGACACCTCGACACCTCAGACGCCACTTGACAACACACTCGACACCCTCTGGACATCCTCGACACCCTCGACACCCTCGACACCCCTCGACACCCCTCGACACCCCTCGACACCCCTCGACACTGGCAAGCAAGGTATCAGCCTCGGACAGGCCTCGACAGGCCTCGGACAGGCCTCGACAGGCCTCGGACAGGCCTCGACAGGCCTCGACAGGCCTCGACAGGCCTCGACAGGCCTCGACAGGCCTCGACAGGCAGGCCTCGACAGGCCTCGACAGGCAGGCCTCGACAGGCCTCGACAGGCAGGCCTCGACAGGCCTCGACAGGCAGGCCTCGACAGGCCTCGACAGGCAGGCCTCGACAGGCCTCGACAGGCAGGCCTCGACAGGCCTCGACAGGCAGGCCTCGACAGGCCTCGACAGGCAGGCCTCGACAGGCCTCGACAGGCAGGCCTCGACAGGCCTCGACAGGCAGGCCTCGACAGGCCTCGACAGGCAGGCCTCGACAGGCCTCGACAGGCAGGCCTCGACAGGCCTCGACAGGCAGGCCTCGACAGGCCTCGACAGGCAGGCCTCGACAGGCCTCGACAGGCAGGCCTCGACAGGCCTCGACAGGCAGGCCTCGACAGGCCTCGACAGGCAGGCCTCGACAGGCCTCGACAGGCAGGCCTCGACAGGCCTCGACAGGCAGGCCTCGACAGGCCTCGACAGGCAGGCCTCGACAGGCCTCGACAGGCAGGCCTCGACAGGCCTCGACAGGCAGGCCTCGACAGGCCTCGACAGGCAGGCCTCGACAGGCCTCGACAGGCAGGCCTCGACAGGCCTCGACAGGCAGGCCTCGACAGGCCTCGACAGGCAGGCCTCGACAGGCCTCGACAGGCAGGCCTCGACAGGCCTCGACAGGCAGGCCTCGACAGGCCTCGACAGGCAGGCCTCGACAGGCCTCGACAGGCCTCGACAGGCCTCGACAGGCCTCGACAGGCCTCGACAGGCCGGAAGCCCGTCGACGATGCGCATGATCTCCTCGCGGGGCCGCTCGCCGACGACGATCTTGTCGAGGAGGACCTGGTAGACGGCGTTGTTGATCGCAGCGAGGGCGCGCTTGTCCACGTGTGAGACGGAGATGAACCGGTTGAGCTCGGCGTCGTCCACCAGGGTGCGGGTGACGGTGGTAGCGGGGCCCCCAAACTGCTGGGGCAACTTGATCTTGTCGGCGAAGGCGAGCTCAACGTACTCGGACATGCTCGTGCGACGCTCCGGGGCGTCCGACTGCTGGTACAGCTTGATCAGCGCGTCGGTGTCGCTCGCGATGACCTTGCTTGAGAGGGGTTCGATATAAACGGTGCCCCCTGATGCGATGAGAATGAAGATGCCGGTCCGCGTCCTCTGGTCGCTGGAGGTGCTGATCTTGAGGAGGGTGCCGGCATAGGCGAGCGTGCCGGCGCCCGCCTCGACGTTGTTGCGCTTGAGCCACTTTGTGGCTTCTTCAGAAGCGGCTTTTGCGATGACTGCGACATCTTTGGCGGGGACCTCTCCGAGGCTCCCCGCCATCGATTCGCCGGCCATATCTGGGATAGCGTGAAGGGACTCCCCCAAAGTGCTGGTCGTGACCAGTTGACGCTGCCACGTCCGGCCGTGCCCCGCGGGGGCGCGGTCGGCACCAGAAGGGGGTTGATACGTTCTCTAGAGACGACGTAGTCGTGGACGGCCGCAATCACAGTGGACGGACACGACGAGACGAGTGTGAAAGCACGGAGGCAACAAAACACACTAGGGTTCGGGAGAAGGCTAGGGTTAGGGAGAGAGTGCCTGACGGGCTTCGGCCCGACGCGCTCGGCCGGCAGAAGGAGGTGCTGGCCGCGCTCAAGCGGCTCGTCAACGGGTACAGTGTGTCGCCGGCGAAGCTAATCATGGACGACGACGACGGGAGCGTGGACATGGACGAGCTCGTGTTCCGACCCAATCCTGTAGAGCGTCTCGAGATCAGCAACTCGGACGACGATGAGTGATTAGACGGGGAGAGGTCGCTTGGTGTCTCTAGTATTTCGAGATACTAATTTATTCACAGCTGTGGCGAGCGTGTGCGGTGTGACCCTCGAGCCAACCCGACCGACCCCCCCCTCGGTCTGCGCTCCGACCGACCGGACCCCCCCTCCGGTCTGCGGTCCTCCGCGGCCGCCGACCGGACCCCCCCTGCAGTCGGTCGGTCTGCGCTGGGCGCTCAAACCGCGAACTCGGCCTGTTCACTACAATGTGACGCTCGTATCAGAGTAGGGTGATAAGAAACAAGAACCTTGCATGCGACGATAGTGAGGGCTTGTGAGAGACAGACCCAGGGAAAGTCTTTCACAGCCTTGTTATTGAGAAGAAAAAGTGGGTTGCGGGCATTAAGAAAACGTACCATTAAGAAACCCTACCAAGCGATTTCCGCAAAAATCTAAGAAACCACGGCGCGCCGCAGGCGCGGCCCCGAGAAAAGGCCAGACACGAGTGTGAACGGGAGGCCCAGCTCAAAATTTCTCTTCGCCTGCGGCGCGCGCACTTGTCACTTTCCAAGTCTGCGGTGTTCTGAGTGGATGGAGTGAATGGAGGCGTGTGTGCGTCTTCCCGTCATCCAGACAGAGAGCCGACTCGGCGGCAGACTCTGGCATCGCCCTCGCGGACCGCAGCTTACCTCTTACCTAAAAATCCTTCGGGCCGGCGCTCTGGCTTGAGTGCCCCGGCCGGAGCTAAGAAACCACGGCGTGGGGTGGATGAGGGCTGTGGAAAGGCTTAGAAACGGCGGCGTGCCGCGGAATCCTGTTTTCTTAATGCCCGCAACCCACTGTACCTCCTATTCACACCGAGCAGCTGGGAGTGACTGCGGCTATAGGAGACAGCCCACCCAGGGACCGGCAGCTGGTGACCGGCGCCATGCGACACGGCTTTTACCACCACGTTCAGGATCGGTCGTGGCTCGCCTCCGCCGTCGAGGCCTGGGAATCGCACGGCCACGTCATCGCCAGGCCGAGCGCTGATTGTGATATGCCGCCTGCTCCCGCTCCCGACCCCGCCGCTTTGGACCCGGACGCCGAGAAGCAGAGAATGCCGATGGACTTGAGCGCTCCGCTCCCGCAGCAGTGCTTCAAGAGGCACGCGCCTGCCGACCCCGTGCAGAACGAGGGCAAGCGCCCGAGGCCACTTCTCCCAATCCAGCAGCAGCACATGCGGCATTAGCTCGGCGTGCGCGCTCGCGGCGGTAACCGCTGCCCCCATACATGGCTAAGTACAGTCGTCGTACAGTCGTAGCATGCATGTGTCATAAATCGATATGAGGCCAACAACAGGTCAACTCTAAATCTCATACCTATCTCTCTCTCTCGCCGCTCTCTCTGGCTAGTTCCATTTCACTCTGACACGCTAATCTTGAAAACGTCCAACGGAGCTCCGTGTTGCTCCCAGCGCCCTCCCCCGCGCTTCCTGCGGCCCTAGCCGATGGTACTTGTAGTATAGTAGGGTGAGAATTATGAAAAACGCCGGAATTCGGACGAGTACTCTCGCCTGCACAAATTCGATAAGTGGGACAAGGAGGGATGCGTCCAGGATGCACGTCCTGCAGTTTGAGGTGTGCTTTCGTTCCCTCTCCTCGGTGACCAAACGACGAGCTGGAGAGCTGGCGACCGAACGCGACCCGAGGGTGGCTGGCGGCGATGGACGACCGAGCGGAGACGCAACGAATCGAGGAGCGGTTCCCGCAGGGAACCGACGAGTGGCTCGCGAGACCTCGGCTGTCGACGACCTTCGCGAGGAACGATCACGCCGGTGGCAATACTGCAGCCGCTGTCCGCGCCGGTCGGCGACGTGGTGATGTACACCGGGCCGTTGCAGCCGATGGGAGTTCGGTGTCGGGACACAACCGTTGCCTGCATGCGTTGTTCGGGAGGCCGGCAAAGGCGCGCTCACACAAGATGAGCGCAGAGGCGACGTCGGGCCGACGCGAGCAAACAAGACGAGGCGGATGGATCGGCGCCTCACTCACTGGCAGTGCATCTACTGCCGGCGCGAGACGCGGAACGATGCACGGGCGACGAGGTGCTGGAACTGCGATGGCGAGAAGGAGCAGCTGCGTGACGCGGACAGTGAGGGGCGCGAGGCGGCGCGCCGCGGGCAACGTGCGAAGGAGTACGCTGGCAGATCGCTGAACGCGCTCGGCGCTGGCACGTCGCTGGTGCCGCGAGCCGCGCAGGGAGTGTTCGAGCGGGCGCGGTTGGAAGTGCTCGTGCACTGGGAGACGCAGCAGCTCGAGCAGTACACGGGGGCGGCTTCTTACCTGCGAAAGGAGGAATGCACATGGGAGGTCATCTGGCTACCGCGAGAGCGACCCAACTCGTCGACATCGTCCGATGATGGTGCCTCAAAGTCAGCCTTCGGAGGCTATCGTGGGGTCGAGCCGGCGGTGGCCGTGACATGTGGTTCCACCACCCCTCGTAGTCTTTGCCTCTGACCGCCACCGTTCCCAGGCTGCCTAATGGGATGGAAAGGAAGGCTCGGCGAGCGTATAGAAGCGTGCTCGACCTCGTCGTGGCAACCTGCACGGCATCGCTGGCAGGCGCGATGAGCGTCGTGCCACCTGACCCGAGACGGGTCGCAGGCGTCGTACCGAGCGCGTCGAGACCGTGTCCTGATGTGATCTGCACGGGTGAGTCACGTCGGCGTCAAAGTAGCGACGTGCGACCTGTCAGAGCTTGATCTCCGATCTCAGCGGCGGCGAGTCGTCTCCGGCGCGCGACAAAGGTACATCCCCAGGACGCGCAG
>NW_005196379.1:202163-227231 GCF_000372725.1 Emiliania huxleyi CCMP1516 | reverse complement strand
GAGGCATGCTGCCGCGGCCGGCTGGGTGCTGGCCGCCCACCGACAGCAGCGGCGCCGCCGACTCGGGGTA
The DNA here is from genome assembly GCF_000372725.1 of Emiliania huxleyi CCMP1516. NCBI lineage: Eukaryota > Haptophyta > Isochrysidales > Noelaerhabdaceae > Emiliania > Emiliania huxleyi. The sequence goes on along the minus strand of NW_005196379.1, from coordinate 227,161 downwards.
GGCTGGAGGGAACCGGACGTGCAGGACCACCGACACGTGGTTGTTTCGTCGCCGCCGGCCTCCGGCACGAGCGTCAGCTCAAAGCCGGGCGGATCAGCGCCGTCGAGGAGCTTGAAATCGTCCATGAAGATCGCCTCGAGCGCCTCGAGCTCCATGGCCTGCTCCTCCTCCATGAGATGTGATGCTCGGCAGATCGCGTTGGGCCTACGACTGCAGCAAGCCTCTCTCCGGGGCGATGGCCACAAAAAGAAATTCGCAATGGGATATCATATTCCCACGCGATCTCTCGCGAAAGATCTTAAAAAATGAACTCGGCGGCACGGGACGCGGCGGCACAAATGGGGCACGAACGCCAGGCTACAAACACGGGGAATCGCGACTAGCGGTCGGGTCCTACATGGCGTCTCCCTGTATTTTAACGCGATGCTTGGGGCAGCGGGGCTCAGCCGCCGAAACAAAGAAAGAAAAAGACCAGAGAGATAGCCAACTAAAACACTCCCTGGGCTTGGGTGACGTGTATCGCGCGCCGCGGAAAAGAGGAACCTCTTAGCGCCATCGCCACGTGCTGCAAGCAGCGCCGGGCGACGACGGCTTACCGCCTCCCGGTCCCCCTCGGCACACCCTCAATGGTGCCAAGCAGCCACGCCGCCGTGGAGCGACGTGCTCTCGGTACAGCGTGCTCGCAACGCCTCAGCGAGCCACGACTCCCGCAGGTTTGGGTGCCGCGCATGCAGCCGGACGCCCCGGCACGCATCATGTGGATGCATGCGCCAAAGACGGGCACGCTATTCAGTGTGACTGTGTACGCGCACAGCTGCGGCCCAACCTCCTTCAACGCGAGCCATATCTCGACCCAGAGCGGCCCTCCCCGGCTGGGCTGCGACTGCTCCGCCCGCCTCGTCCACCCTAGAAACCGGTGGCACCACGAGCCGCTTCCGCCATTGGTGCTGCGGCCAGGAGCCGTCGCCTTCCGCGTCGTCACCGTCGTGCGAGAGCCTCGGCAGCGGCTCCTTTCGACGTTCCGCTTCCTGCAGCAAGTCTTCGGGACCAACGGCACAAAGGGGTGCTGGGGGTGCTGCTGCGCCGGCTGGGGCCTCTCGGCTGCCCTGCGAACAACGTACTTCAGGACGGTGCGAGCCTTCCCGCGCGACGCCCCCGAGGGGCTCCGCGCCTTCCTGCAGATCCCCGGCGTCACCGGTTGCCAGACCAAGATGGTGATGGGCCGGGCCTGCGCCGACCCCTCGCCCGTCGCAGCCAACGAGAGCGCGGCCGCGGTCGGTTTTGTGCGCCACCGCATGGCCTTTGTCGGCATTGCCGAGCGTCGGCTCGAGACGCTCTGCCTGTGGCATGCCACCTTTGGGACGCCGCTCTGGTCGATTGAGGTGAGCGCCGCCGCCACGGCGCCCGTCCAGAACCACACGGCGCCCCCCGGGCTCGAGCTCGACGACGCGGAGGACGCGCCGCTCTACGCGGCGGCGGTGCGCCGCTTCGAGTCGGTCCCGGAGAGCACCGCAGCCGCAGTCCGGGCGTGCGTCTCCCGCGCGTCTGCCTTTGCGAGCGGGACGGCGGACACGGAGGAGGGCGCGGGAGGGTCGGCGGCGTCACAGAGGTCGGCGCGGCCGGCAAGGCTGGAGGAGGAGGCGCCGGTGGCGGACGGGTTGGCGGCGGACGAGGACGGCGGGGAGGAACTCAGGCGGGCGGCGGCGCCTACGGCGCTGGTGTCGGTGCTGCTGGCCATGGCGGCAGCCACGGTGCTGGCGACAGCGGCGTTCTTGTGCTCGCTGCGCAAGGTAGACCGCTTCTTCCAGGCCAAGGCACGCGACTGGGCAGAGGAAGCGCAGGCCAGCCACACCCTGCGCTCTCGTCTTCGTGCCGGGCTGGGGCCAGGCGCCTACCTCTCGAGGGCTGCCGCCGAGGAGGCGTGGCGTGACGCTGTGGCACAGGGTGAGGCCCTAGACGCGGCGCGTGGTGGTACTTCAGCGTGATTTACTTTCGAGGGGCCGTCAGGCGTCTCTCCGGTTATCACGATGACACCACGCTTGAAAAACCATCTGACGAGCCTCCGAGCATACTTGTGTGGACGTTTCGGGCTCCCATCCCCCGCCCCGGATCCGTGGGCGATCGCACACGCGGCTGGGGGGCACGGCGCGAGGTGCCAGGTGGCGCTTACCACTGAAAAGGAGGTTTTGGAGCCCCTAAAGCGTCATAATAGCCGCACGTTTGCACTCGCCGTGCCTTGCCATCTCCGAGCCGCGCCCCCGCCTTCAGTTTTAAGGCGAATCGGGTGCCGAACTCGGCGTCAACAGCTTTGGCTCGACATCTTTACCATTTTGGCGAGAAACGCATAAGCCGCCCCAGCGAAATGGCCGATACGGCCGGAATCGGAGGCAGCGCCGGGGCGGCTTATACGTTTCTCGGGGTCGTGTGGTTTAGCCGGATACCGACCTGGTGTCCCGTGGGGAAGGTATTGAACTGCCTTAAAACGGAAGGGCACGTCCTGTTCACGCGATGGCCAGCCGTGCTGTGAGCCCGAAGGGTCCGGCGAGTCGGGTGGCCAGCAGAGCCCTTGCTCAATATTGGCTCTGACGCCGTGCCAGTGTCGGCGCGCCGCGATCTGCATACCTGTTCGTACCTCTACAGTAGTGCGGCCACGTGTATTGCTGTTCGGCGAGCCGCGTTCCGCTCTCTCGACCGTGAGGCCAGTTGGCGGGCGCCTAAAGCGCCTGGTTTGTGCGTCGAGCGGTGAGCTCACAACAGACACCGTCCGAGCCCGATGCACGCCAGGCGTCTCATTCCAAGCCCACTACGCATTCCCACGCGCTCAGGCGCCGCTCGAACCCCACCTCTTTGAGCCGGTTACCCCGCGGCAAGGCAACTCGGCGCTCTCGATGTGCGCGCTAGGCAGTCTCAACGCCGATTACAGCCGAGCGCGCACGACACGTAGGCGTACCGGCGTGCCGCTGGCATACTACGCGACGGTGGAGGCGCGTGGGCTTGCTCAAAAGGCATGCATCTGTCGGAGAGCGTGCCGCAAGACCTGATGTGCCTCCGCTCCAGGTGTGTGGCAGTTCGATGGATCCAGCCCAGCGACCTCTACGTGACGATTGAGGACTGCTCTTCCCCTTCGGCCGAGCCTCCAGTCCCTGCCACCGTGCACTGGCGCCAGAAAGCTGCATTTACATCCCGCACGCGCGATCGGCAGTCGAGTTACAACCCGCAGCTGTGCTGTGTGCGCGCGCACTCGAGACGTGGTTCGGCGATCTCTCGGCGACCACTCGTCGACTCGCGCCCAGACGCGAGGTGCGTGCTCGCCCGGCCCCCCGTGAGGGGCCCATTCCATTTTTAGCGAGATCGGGGAAATCACTCTCATCGCCCGCCGCTCACGCTTCCCTCCCTCTCCCGCGCCGCCGTATCCGGTCCTAGCCTGCGATACATTGAGACCTCACGCCCCGCGACTGTCTTCCACGCTCGCAGGCGGGCCTATCCGCCGTGCCACTCCATGCATGATCACCGCTGGGGGCAGCGGTGCTCGTGCGACTGCGGATTCGGCCTCACCTCACGCCCTCTGGTTGCAGCTGCACGTTGCCGGGCGCCATTCTCGAGCCCTTTGGCGAATGGGCCCAAATCCGGGCTCTGAGCACGCCTACTGCTGACGATCTATGTAGCTAGTGCGGTGGGGTCTGGCGCAGGTGCGCGAGACCGTCGCCACAGGGGGGGACGCGCGATTATGTGGGCGCTCCCGAGGGGGCGAAACCGCGTGTTCAAGGGAAACCAGGCGAATTGCGCCCCCAAAATGGTCCTGAGCGGCTCCCACGACCTCCCCAACACCCGAGGTGCACGACACGACCGCTTGTTCGAACACTAGCGACACAAGTATTTATTCCTGTGGGTTGTGTCATCGTGGGTTATGTTTTCACTTGCTTTTCTTATTCGACCTTGGACCGCACAGGACCGCACTTGGAGCGGTTGCGGTTTTTTCGCACAACCACTGCGGGGCGGCACACCACGGGGCTCGAGGGGACGCGCACTCTGGCACATACTCGTAGGTACACCACGGCGCACGGGAGCAGCCGGCCGTGTGTGAGACAGGGAGAGAGTAGCCGTCGTCCGTCCCGTCTAAAATTCTTCTCTTTCGGTTGTATCTGTATCTGTTCGCCAGTGCGCCAGGGTAAATAAAGAAATAAAACACGAACACACCCAACAACCCAACCACACCCCACCCCCCCACCCACCACCCACGGCGAGATCCCGCCGGAGAATTCTCGTTCGAGATTCGGGACTGAACAATATGTACATCGGCACTCGTTTATCGAAACGCAGGATGGGTGCGCTCTCGCTGCTGCTGATCGCTGGCCTTCCCCACGCTCGCTGCGACCTCGCGCGTGCCGACGCGACTCTTCGGCCAAAGAAGCTCGGCGGCAGCAATCCGCGCCACGACCCGCTCCCAGCGCGAGTGAGTCGGCCCAACCCGGCCACGCAGCTGCCCTGGCCGCGCCGCTGGCTCTACACGGCGCTGCACGCGGTCGCTCGCGGCGAGGTTGCGCAGCCGCGCGTCGCCGTCTTCATGGTGGGCCTGCCCGGCGCAGGCAAGTCGCGTGTGATCGGGCGCCGCTACGAGACCTTCCAGGCCAAGCGGCGCAACAGCACGACGGTGCTCGACCTCGACATCGAGATTGCGCAGCACCCGAGCTTCGACCCGGCCGACCCGGACCGCCTCTACCTCGACTCGAGCCTGCAGGCCTACGCGTGGGCGGACCAGCGCATCGAGGCGCGGTTCGAGCGGGCGCTGACCGATGTCGCCGTCTCACGCCTCATCGTGGACGGCACCGGCACGAACCTGGAGCGGCAGGTGCGCCGCATGGAGCAGGCGCGGCAGGCGGGCCTCTTCGTCAAGGCGCTTTACATCCGCGTCCCCTGCCGCACCGCCATCGCCCGCGCCGCCCTCCGCCGGCGAGCCGTCTCGCCGGTCCGCATCATGGCGTACCACGAAAAGATGGACGCGGCGATGCGCGTGGCGAGGAGGCACGCCGACGAGGTGGAGGTCATCGACGTGACCTTCGACGATGCGCCGCAGCCTGGCACGATGGCCGGCATCGAGGCGAGCTGCAGCGCGTCATTATTCTAGCCCTAGCGCGGGGCGGCGGCGGTCGGGAGAGGCCCTCAGCGCTCAGGCCGGAGCGGAGCGTGGAGGGGCGAGAGACAGGCACAGTGTTGGTGTGGGGCGTGAGAGGTGTAACTTGTCAGACAGCACGCTTAAATTATTAGGAGAGATCAATAGCGGGCGCGGCTCCCGCGCCACAAGCATTCCTCTCTCACCATGACACGCGACGGCACACCGACACCCAGCACCGCCTCGTCAAACCGAGTGGGCGATGGCACGCTCGCTGGCAAATGCGGTGGCAACCAGCAGGAGCGAGCACAGCAAGGCGTAGAGCCAACCGGACCGTGCAGTAGAGGTTCGACTCTTGCGTGCACCCTGCATCGACGTCGGCAGCGACGCTGTGAGGGTCGAGCGGACCGCACGCCCCCGCTCGATGGCTTGCAGCCTGACGATCGCCATGGCTTCCCGCGCCGCGTCGGCCGCCTGCTGGATCAGCGCCTCCAGCTGCTTGCGATGCACCGACAGCGTGCCCATCGTCGGAAGCTGTGGCTGGCTGCACTGGAATGAAGCCGACGGAAAATTTGTTTTTTCTTTTCTCTTCTTTTACGTATTTTGATTTCAACGTTTTTGTATGTTTTCCTGCCTTTTAGTTTTTGAAAGATTTTTTGAGGTGCGTCGGGAGCGTCACCGAAGGGATGGCAGAGTTTACGTGAGATCGAGAGAGGCCTGCACATCGCGAGTTCGCCTGCTCGCGGAGTTACTTCTTGCGACGTCGTGTTTCTCCTTTTTTCTGCAGGATTACAAGAGACCTCCCTTCGCTTGGCATGCTCTCTGTCGTCGCGCCGCAGCTATCGCTCAGCACGGCGCACGTGGTTGGCGCGCGCCGCGCCCCGGCCGTCCAGGCGCGCCGGCGAAGCCGCACCAGCGCTCCCGGGCACCACAGCTGCACGCACCGTCCTGCAGCGCCGCCGCGGCCGCCGCCTCCCGTCGCCGCCGGAGGCTGATGAGCCCTCGCCTGGCCACCGCAGATGGCGGCGGGGCCGATGTACGACCAGCCGCTCGCCCCATCGACGATGGGCCGCGAGTTCATCAACTCGGCCCGCAAGCCTCTCTCTGAGTACGTGGGCGCGTCGCAGGCCGGCGCCTGTGGCCGGAGAGAGAGACACACGCACCCGGCAAGCAGGGAGAGGGTCCGTGCGAGCCGACCCCACTGAAATGCCGCCGCGTCGCCTCTTGCAGGAGCTCGCGGCGTTCCCCGGCGGCGGCGGCAAGGAGGGCGCTGCGCCTGTGCCGTGGGACCCGCTCCAGCTTAGCGAGCTGTGGAAGGTGGGAGGGAGGGAGAGAGAGCTCCTGCCCGGCACGCGATTCGCCCCCCCTGGTCCCGACCCGCGGCCACCTCGCCCCCTCCCTCGCCAGGTGTCCGCCAACAACCCCGACGTCGCCTGGCTGCGCGAGGACGAGCTGAAGCACGGCCGCATGAGCATGCTCTAACCCTACCCCTAACCCTAACCCTGACCCTAACCCTAGGCCGAGCTGAAGCACGGCCGCATGAGCATGCTCGCCATCACCGGAGTCATGGTGCAGTCCGCTGGCATCCACCTGCCAGGCGACAGCCTCCCCCACCCGCCCACCCACCGCCCCCCTCCCGCCCTCCCACCGCACACCCCTGCCCCCAGGCAACGCCGACATCTCCTTCGCCAACGCGGATTGGGCGATGGCGCCGACGACGCTGCCGCCCGCCGCCTGGGGTCAGGTCCTCTTCTTCATCGGTGAGATTACCCGAGATTACCCGAGATTACCCGAGATCCCTGGGGCCAGCTCCTCTTCTTCGTCGGTGCGCACACGTGCAGCCTGGCCGCCCCCTGCCCGCCCCCCTGCCCGCCACCTGCCCGCCACCTGCCCGCCACCTGCCCGTGTGACTCGGGGACACGGGCTCCGCTCCTCCGGCCACCCGTCCCGCCGCCGCCGGCTCACCGACGGAGCTGTCGACCCGCCCCTTCCCCGCCTCCCGCCCCCTCCCCGCCTCCCGCCCCCTCTGATCGGCGCCGCCCCCGGGAGCAGGCTTGGCCGAGGGTCAGACGAGCGCCGGCTTGTTCGACCTGTGGCTGGGCAACACGGAGAAGCGCGAGCCGGGCAACCTCGGGTGGGGCACGCAGTTCCTGTCAAAGGACAAGAAGGCGGCGGACAAGATGCGGCTCAAGGAGCTCAAGAACGGCCGCCTCGCCATGCTCGCAATCATGGGCGTCGCCTTCAACCACGTCATCCCCGGCGCGCTGCCAGGCTGCATGTACAACTAGGCTCTTGGCTCCCCTCGCCCTCTGCCGACGCTCGTGCGCCCGTGGCGCGTGTGGTGCGCTCGGGTAGTCGGCGGGTAGAGGGGGCTTTGCCGGGGGCTCTCTCGGGACTGGCGTTTCGCTTAGTTTGTGGCGTTAGCAGGGAGGTGGAGTGGGACCTGGCGTTTGCGAGTGGCCCGTGCACGTTGGGTGGCGGTGCGTCACACGTTTACGGAGCCATCCCGGTACCGCGCGTTGCGCGTACGATTCTGCGAAAAATCGCAAATATAAAATGAAAATCTTTTTAAAATCAAAATTGTCCAAAACGGGAAACGGCCGTCGGCACATACGGTCTCCGGCTGGGTACTGGGACGTGGGGGAGAGCGTAATCACTGTCGAGTCTGGCAGTCTAGTCAGACCCTGCGGGCCACAGGCCAGTGGCCCGCAGTGCAGAGGTGTGTGGGCAGAGCGCAGAGGCTGAGTGTCTGTCCCGTGTGGGTGGGGTGTGGCGTGTGTGTGCACATGCACTCGCTTGCTTGTTTTGGCTCCAGCCCTCCGCCCTCCGGGTCTTCATAGACCGGAGGGCTACGAAGCCTTCACACTCCAAGGGGTTGTGCACATGACGCGTGAGAGCCGTGTCGAGAGGGCCCCGAGCCCGCCCGGCGCGATCGACGCCACCCGCTATTGAGAGGCTGGTCCCGGCCGCAGGCGCAGGGCCGCCGTCCGTAGCCTCCACTGACACAGCTTGGGTTTGCTGCTCCGGATGCAAGCGCTGAGTCGAACCTCCGACCTAGCGGCAGTGGCGCCTGGAGGCGCTTTCGCAGATGAGCGATGGGTTGTGCTGTGAACCAACACGGCGACGCGTGGTGCTACCCCGAACGCGACACGTGGTGCTGGTACTGATGAGGTGCCTTGCGTGCGTGCTCTGCTTTTGTCAAGCTGACCACCCGAGCTTGTCGCCGGGTTTGCATTCGGCCGCGTGCGATTTGAGCTCGGCCTCCTGTTCCTTCCGCCTTCGGAGTTCCTCGGCGAGGCGGTACCGTTGAGGAAGTTTTTGGTTGCCACCAGTCGCTGTGGGGGCCTGAACGCAGCGTTGACTGATGCACACGTTGGCGAGGCTGGCATATTGTCGAGGTAGCCATACCTAGCCGCCAGCCGGAGCGCGTTCTCGGCAATCTCGACATCCTCTGCGCAAACATTTTGCCAACCCACGACGTACCTCTTGTCGCCCACGCTCGTTTGGTTTAAACCTCTCCATCTCGGGCTCGCCGCCCCTCTGCGTTGGAGAGTAGCTAAGAGCGCGTTCTCATTCAGGTCCTCGACACGAACGCGTGCGAGCGCGAACGGCTCAATTAATGCATTCCAACGCGTCCAGTACGCCATAGCCCTTGAAATGGGCTTGCCTGGCGGCGGCAGCGAAATGAATCGCGAAACCCAGCTCCACGACGTCCTTGTTTTGTGATGCTCGAATCTCACCACTTTGGGATCCTCGCTCTTGAGGTTTTGCGGAAGATTGCAAAAGCAAACTAGCAGCGAGTTCAAGACGGCAAGTGGGTGCCGCACCATCTGAACGACAGGGTTGAAGGCGGTCTGGTTGCCAGCGTACAGCCAGGGCTTGAAAGTTGAGTTCTCTCCTGGCCACATGATCCTCTGCGCGATCATACGCCCGCGATGCTCTGGGTGGAGGAATACAGCATGCGCCCAAGAGACGGTGCCTTCGCCGCCCACCGCCTCGTGCCGCACGTTGATGCCACGCGCTCGCAGCATGTGGAAGACTGCATGCGTGCCTGAGCGGCCAGCACCAGTGACGAGGAAGCGGCGCGGAGTGACGTGTGGCACGGGCAGCGAGGGCGGTCTCGGAACAGCAGTGCGACTGCTCGTCGCGACCATGACAGTTTGATTGAAGTTTTCGCGCGGCCGTCCTCCCCCTCTCCAGCTCGTTGAATAAATAAAAACGGTCAAACTCTGAGACGAGATGGGATTTAGGGACATGTGTCCCCGCCCTGCACGATCTTGGTGTGAGGGATCTTCAATCCGTCCCCTCACCCCTGGTCACTCCCCGACACTAGTCACTAGATAGAAGAGCAGCAAGAGTTGGGGCTGCGGCTACGCCTACGGCTGCGGCTGCGGGAGGGGCTATGGTCGCGGGAGAGCCGCTGCGCCGCGCGGGCGCGCCTACACCGCGCTTGATGTGTTAATGTTTAAGCCTGAGCTTTTCCGGACTGAGCACAACCCGACTCTTGAACACTTGAGAGCGAAAGAAAAGCGCCCCCTCCTGGTCTGCAAGTGAAGTTGCAAGTGCATTTCGCCATATTCCCGTAAATGCGTATACACGTATCTCTTTCTCTAGTGTCTTACTAGAAGCCTGCGCGCGCTGCGGTCTGCGCCTGGGCCACTGGGCGACGTGTTGTGCCGCGCGCTGGGGCCGCGTGTAGTCGCAATGCTTGTGGAGTGTCCGGGTGTTCCGCCGGGCTAGAGCGACCAGACGCAAATCTTCGTGTCGCCGCAGCCGGCGAGCACTCGGGCGGCGGTCGCGCCTTGCTTCCACGAGACGCTCGGCACGCGCGTCGGCAGCCCGTGCGTCAGGAAAGTCGACGAGTCGCTCCAGAGGCCTCGCTCCTCTCGCGACGAGGCGGCCGTGCGCAGCTCGTGGACCGACACGGCCGACGAGCGGCCCGCGACGGCGAACGACGTGCCGTGCGGCGCCCACCGCAGCGCGTGAGCGCCGCGCGTCTCGCCGCCTCCACCCCCAACGTGCGCCGTCGCAGCGCGGCCGGTGCCGCGCAAGTCCCAGCCGTACCAGGCGTCGCCCGCCACAGCGCAGACCTAGCGGGGAGGGCGAGGCGGTGACGTGGGGAGTGGGCGAGGCGACCATTTGAGCCCGCTCACCAAGTGCGAGTCGCCGGGGCACCAGTCGGCGTCGCGCAGGCCCGCCGCAGCCGCCGCCGGCGGAAGCGTGCGCGAGAGCGTGGGGTGCGGCCCTTCGGGCTCGCGCAGGTCGAGGAAATGGACGCCTCCGCACGCCTCCGCCACCATGAGATGGTCCGGCTGCGCGTGGTGCGCCCGGACCGCGACACCCTCCGAGTGCAGGGCTATGGTGCGGGAGAGGTTGGCTGCGCCTTCGCCGAGCGCCAGGAGGCTGCACTGGCGTGAGGCGCCGGTGAGGGCGAGCATCTCACGGGCAAGGTGACAGGCGCTGTACACAGGCGCGTTGACCACCGGGCTCGAGAGCTGAAGCACGCCAGAGGAGAGGCTGTGGCCTTGCGCAGCGCACAGGTGCTGCGACACAGACCCGCCCGCGATGGCCGTGAGGCAAATCTGGCCGTGCACACGGCCCCATGCGATGGCGTCCACGTCGCCGTCGATTGGAATGGCCATCCCTTCGGCGGGGGCAAGCGTGGCGCGCCCATCAGCTGCATCCCTCAGCTCGAGGAGCGCGGCCGTGTCGCCGGCAGCCGCCAGCAGGTGCGAGCCCTCCTCAAAGGGGCACCAGGCAACGCTCCTGACCAGCCAGCCGACGTTGGAGCAGCAGCTGGCGCCCAGCGGCCTGGCCGGCTGCTCCATGGCAGCAGGCGGCGGGATGCGGCGGCCCAGAGATTCGTGTGGAAGAAGTGCGTGAACCGCGCGCGCGCATTCCCTTGAGTCTCTGTTTTCTTTCTTACTTTTCTTCACTAGGGTACGTGTCAAGTCCAAGGAAGGGAAATCCAAAGTGCCCGCAAACTATCGGCGGCCAACCCGACATCGCGAGAAGCCGCCACTATCTCAACCTACCCCCCCAGACAGACCAGATATGGCGGACGACGAGGTCGCGGCGCTTGTTGTGGACAACGGCTCGGTCGGGCATGTGCAAGGCTGGTTTTGCCGGCGACGACGCCCCGCGCGCCGTCTTCCCCTCCATCATTGGCCGGCCGCGTCAGCCGGGCGTGATGGTCGGGATGGGGCAGAAGGACTCGTACGTTGGAGACGAGGCGCAGTCCAAGCGCGGCATCCTGACGCTTATTCTGATCGCTGTCGCGAAATTGAGTTTTTCGGATCAACCTTCTGTGAATCGTGCGTGTGCGAGCATCGTCTGAAGAAAGGAAGAAAACGGACGGCAACTAGGGATGAGGGGGCGGACCATGCGCGCGCAGATTTCTTTTTGTGCGAACGGCGTAAAAAATCTTTTCCCCAGCTTGATATGGCGCCCGCTCGCGCGAATTCGTCGCGGGCCACAGCGTCCGAGCGCCTCGTGTTGATCCCAGCCGTCGGCTGGTTCGCCACCGCCGAGGAGGCGGCGCTCTTCTACGCCCGCAGGGAGGCGGGCAGGGGCACCAGCGATCTCACCGCGCCGCCGCCACCGCCGCCGCCACCTGAGCCTTCCTCTGCTGCTGGCGCCGAGGCAGTCCGCTGTCCGGCAGGCGAAGAGGCAGGGCCTCGCTCTAGTCACCAGTTGTGGCAACAGCGGCTACAGGGGAGTGTGCTACTGCCCGAAGCAGAAAGGCCGCAAGAAGTACCAGCTGCAGGTGAGGGTTGGCGGCAAACTAGTCACCCTCGGCTGCTTCGCCACCGCCGAGGAGGCGGCGCTGGCGCGTGCGCGGCACCTGTGGGACGCGACCATCCGACTGCTCGAGCCGCAACCGCAGCGAGCACCGCCGCAAGGCGCAGCAGGGCCGTCAGAGGCCAGCAGCGTCGAGGAGGAGGACGGCTTCGACCCGGCGGACATTGCCGATGCCGTGGCTCTCTCGCTGCTCTCCGACCCGCCGCCTTCCGCGAGCGAGCAGCGGGCGGCGAGGCGGCGGGCGCGCGCAGCAGAGCAGGCGGCGGCGGCGGAGGCTGCAGCGGCGGAGGGTGCTGCCCCGCCATGGGACGACGAGGTGGAGGTGGAGGCGGAGCAGGAGAGCGACAGTGAGGAGTCGTCGGAGATGGAGGTGGAGGCGGCTGCCGCAGTTGCGGGCGTGTCCGCAGCTACAGCAGCAGAGGAGGAGGCCCTCGAGTGCGTTATTTGCTTGGACGACCTCAGCGCACACCCCGAGGCGCGCCTGCAGCCTCGCGACCCTAAGGGCTGGGGCGCCACGCGCTGCTGCAAGAGCCTCTTCCACTACCACTGCCTGCACACTTGGCTCAACGACGACAGCGAGGTCGAGACGAGCTGCGGGATGGAGCCGATCAACACGGCTTGCCCCGGCTGCCGAGGCTTCGTGTCGAAGTCGACGTCACGCATGCTACGCTAGAGCACACCGACTACGCACTGTCGGAGCCGCTCAAGCCTCAATCGTGGGCTTTTCCTCCCTTGTAGCGGCTAGCGCCTAAGCGCCTGCTCGTTACGCACAGTCTCCTTTTGCGGGGGCCTGATACATCATACGTGGCTGGGTTCACAGCCTTGTTATGAGAAGAAAATACGTCCTATGGCGCTGTGCGCTGGTCTGTGAGAGGTTGAGGTTCACAGCCTTGTTATTGAGAAGAAAATACTTCACAGCAAGATTGTACCTAGGTACCGGGTAGGAATATGTCGGGACCAAATCACGGTTGCGGCCTTCCGACTCGCGCGCCTTCGCCTCACTGGCACTATTGTAGCCCTGGCCGGTGCGCGTGCAGAGTTGAAGTTCCGGAGTGAAAATTCGAACGCGTTCTCTCACAGTGACCAAAAAATGTCCACCTCAGAGGCACCTCCGGAGGCAGGCCGCCGCATGCCGGCGACACAGCTCCAGCTGTCGAGCTGACCCGCAGCTCCTCTCAGAGCGGGAACTGTGACGAAGGTTGACTGAGGCGGTTGTCAGGAATCATCATACGGATCACATGGTGGCTCTCTCATGACGGGAGACCGCCCGACCACTCCTGGGTGGCACTGCCACCGGTGTCGCTCGACGTCCTCCTGTCGACAGCGTGCCGACAGCGACACAGACCATGTGGGACGCGTCGAGTATCGACCTCTACTGCTTACCCAGCCTTCGGTTGTATCCTGGCTGTCGTCCCACACCCACTGGTGTCCATCTCAGAGACCGCAGGAGGTCATGAGGGTCGATGGGAGTGCCAACCCCACAATGGTGCCTAAAAAAACCCAGCCCAGTACAAGAAACTGTCACATTAAGAAACTGTGCTAGGGGATTTAAAGAGGTCGGCTAAGAAACTGTACTAGCCCCTAGGATTCCTGTTTTCTTAATGCCCGCAAAGGACTGTATAGAGATCCCTCGCCCTAGAGACCTAGAGAGGGCCCGCGTCGGGTCACCGTCCGCGGGCTACCGGGTCGGGTCACCGTCGGGTTGACTTGCCACGGACTGGCCGCGCACATCCACACGCTCCAATAGCCGGATCCACTGCGCGTCCTGCTCGGTTGTGAGCTGCAGCGGCCTGAACTCGGGCGGCAGCTCGTCGGCTCCAGAGCACGGGAGGGTGGAGGCTCCGAACCTGTCCTTGCGGGAGATGCAGCCGAGGTCGGGGAAGCCACCGAGAAGGTGTGCGTGCGCTTGCAACGACGCGACGCGTGGGTTGACAAACACGAGAAGGTGCAGCGTTAGGTGCTGCGCCCGGTAGGGTTTGCCGCTGGGCAGCTGCGGTTTGGCATCCGTCGAGCTCGAGGCGATCGCCCGCGCCGTGCGGGTAAGCTCGGACTGGTACACGAAGCCGTGCGCCTCGAACTTTTGCCGCCACCAGGAGGAGTGATGCACTTCGACGTGGTGCCAGCCGCCCCACGTTGAGTGCGTTACAAAGAGGTACGCCGCTTTCTGGAGGATGGGCATGTAGTTATTGATGTACTGGCGGCCCACGTGCTCGAGAAATTCGACCGCCCAGGCGACATCATAGGTTTCGCCGGGCCACCAGGGGCCACGGGTGAAGTCGTGCTCGACGAGCAGCGCTGGAGGCAGCAAAGAGTTGCTCGTCGCGTCCCTGGAGCCCTCGACGCAGCGCGTCCGCGCCCCATGTAGCTTGAACCACGCTGCGGACGTGCCAATCCCACAACCTACATCGATCACCGAGTGCACGGTGAGGTTGGTCAGCATCCAGCGCCAGACTCCCGGCGAGATGCCGTCAATGTCAAGATCAAAGCTGAAGCCACCGAGGTGATGCAGATCCCTTTTCCCGCCATAATTGAGTTTGGCACGCCGCTCTGCAAAGAGTGCACCCTCGCTCGCGCTGGCCTGCAGACCAGGGAGCGGAGCGGGCTCGCGGTCGTCAGGTGCTGGTGCTGCTCCCACCAAGGCCAGCGAGAGCATCATGGCACACACCGCGCGAGCAAAAGCCTCGCCCCGCTCTCCCATCCATGTTCTCTGTCTCGTCTCTCGTGCTGTCCGTTTGCAATATGCAGAAAGTCGTTCGCTCACACTCCTCATAGTCATGAGTACATGTAGCCACAGCTCTACTACATGAGTGATGCCTCTCCCCCCCCCTTCTCTCTCTCTCTCTCTCTCTCTCTCTCTCTCTCTCTCTCTCTCTCTCTCTCTCTCTCTCTCTCTCTCTCTCTCTCTCTCTCTCTCTCTCTCTCTCTCTCTCTCTCTCTCTCTCTCTCTCTCTCTCTCTCTCTCTCTCTCTCGGTATGAGTGGGTAAAAAGGGTTTCAACGTGTGGAAGATAAAGAAATTGAGCACGTAAGGTTCTGGGCGTGCGGTTAATGACGGCACTCCACAAGTGCTCCGAGGAAGGCCATTCTTTTTTCTCTCCGACCGATGGGGGGGAGCCAGGAGCCTCATCACTGTAGGACTTTTAGATTAATCTTTTAGACTTTTTGTAATATAAACGGAGCAGTCTCTCTCTGTTGGGTTCAGAGAGAGATTGTGATTTGTGTTGTTTGGGTTCAGGAAGTCAGTAGAGAGGACTGTGTATGGCGATCCGCACTTGGAGCACTTGGAGTGCAGTTATCAACCTCACATCCAGGGCCGGGGAGCTGAGAAGCGCACCCAGCGAGCCGGATGATCGGTGTCGGGTTACGGGCTAGAGAGCCCTAGCCCCGGGGGTGCGCATTCGCAGGGAAAGGGCCTTAGAGTAAACACGGGTCTCCGAGGGTTGGCCCCGCGTACCGGGTTTCCCCTTAACTGCAGGACGCCCCCTCTACTCGGAGCTAGTGAACACCACACTGCACGCCCCACACCACCACAGACTCAGGGCCTTGTTGACAGCAGCCAGCTTGTTGCGCTGCTTCGTTGCGATGAGCTCATTGGGATCGCAGAAGTGCATGCCAAGCACCGCCACGATCTTGAAGCAGAACACATCGCAACCGCATCGTCCGCACTGCCATCGGCATGCCGCGCCCGCCGCTTCGCCGCAGCCGCCTTAAGGCACGCATAGCGGCAGCATATGGTACGTTGCGCGTACTTGAGCAGGCGTTGCGCGCCGCAAGTAGCGCACTGGCCCTGGGAGAAGGCGATATGGCGTCGTGCGCGGCAAACGTTGGTCGGGACGCGTCCAGGTATTTTTCGGGTAAACCTGAAAGCTTTTCAGGTATACCCGGGTTTTACCCGGAGTTGGCCTTATGTCGTCTAAGTTCATGGCCCCCGACCATGGGGGTCTAAGTCCGAGCCCGGCTCCGTGCGCGGGCTAAGTTGAGCGCTCGCTCGCTGCAGAGGCTAAGTGTAGAGCGACCCTCTAGCCCTACTACCCAACCATTACGGACAGGATGGAAGAGTAAGAAGAGGGGGGTCATCCGCTCGAAGACAGATATGAGAAACAAACTACGGGGCCGGTCGGGAGCGGCGCCGGTTTGGGCGGCATACCACGCATGGCAGAACAAAGGTGGAGGCGCAACGGCCGGCGTTCGAAAGGTCCGCTGATAGGTGTCACTGTCAGCGCTGCTCTCCCAAATGCCAAAATCTTCGCACATTGAGCTGTTCGGGCATAGTGCCAGCGCCTCACACTTCCATGGACTTGCCGCGGTGTGAGAGTCGACTGTATGCGTCCCATGCCTGGCGAGTGGAGTTCAAAGGCTTTCAGGGACTGGTGAGGTATGGGGAGGAGGGGCTTGGAGGGGAGAGCCGCCTGCAGGTTTGCGAGCCAGCTGACAAAGTCGGCCGGTGCGTCCGCTCGAAGGTGGACGAGCGCCCCGCTGCTCTTGAGCACGATGGTCAGGCAGCTCAGCTCCTCGCTGCTCGCGTGAATGCGCACCCGCTCCGACCACTCCACCGTCCTCCACGCCGACGTCTCTGTCGGAAACTCCTCCGTATAAGACAGGACCAGCGCGTTGAGGTCGGCGGTCCAGCGCAGTCGGAAGAAGTGACGCCGCGTGCTGGAGGTGCCCAGGAGCCCCTGCACCGCCCGCGCGAGCGTGCCCTGCACCTGTGAGTCGTGAGCACGAGGACGGGTGGGGATGGCGTTGACGCCTCCCTGCGAAACCACGTGCATATGTGGTCCAGCGCCTGGTACCGCATCTTCTCGTCGGCCATCGGGGGGAAGAGCCGAGCTTGCCTGCGGTGAGAGGAAGGCCAGGGCACAAAGGCTCAGCCGCCGTTCATGTGCTAGGCGTCCTCTGCGCCAACTATCTCCACGCACCGCACAAGGATCTCGTCCTCCCAGCTCCGCACCGCACGCAGCCACCGCTCGAAATCGGCGCGCCTGCAGTCGAACAGGGGCGACGTTGCTTTCGCTGACCTCGCGTGCCGCAGTGTCGCCACAGTTGCGCGCTCAAGCAGCCGAAGAGTGATGAACCGTCCGCTGCCGACGAGCTTCAAGGTAATTTCGAACCTCCGCTCCAGCGCCTTGATGCCTCGCACCTGCACCAGCCCACGTTTAGGGTCAAGTGTTTGCACTTCACGGATAGCATGGCGACGTCCACGCACACCTGATGCCATTGAATCTCGCGCGCGGCCGGCGGGAGCTCGTCCGGCCCCGGGCCCGCCTGGCCACTACTCTCCCCCATGGAGGAGTGCCCCGCCGCCGGCCTCGCCTGCTCCGAGCTTATCGGTCGCGATTGTCGCACGCCGCGCTCCTTGCTCTCAGAGGGCACGGGGCATAGTGTCAGCTTCGAGAGGTAGCCATCCGGCGCCATCCAGAGCGACGCCTCATTTGACACCGTCGTGAACTTTGAGGCTTCTGTCGCGACCCACACCGTGCAAGCCAAGTGCGGGTACGGCTCTGGAGTACTATTCGGCTTCGGTTGGTGGCGCATGAAGGACTGCTTGCTCGTTGCCTAGGGCGCAGAGGCTTGGTGAGGATTCAGCTCTGCACTTGGCTTGCGCTCTTGCTGCAGAAAGGCGCAGCGTTGTGCTCCTCCTCTTCTACGCTGCGCTACCAGCTGCTCCTCTTCTACGCTGCGCTAAAAGGCTACAGGCACCGGGTGGATGGCATGATGGCGCGGCCCGTCGAGCGCGGGGGGGGACTTCGACATTGCTCGTCCCGCCAGAGGTTCGGGAGGCGCGCGCTGCAACGCGCGCTGCAACGCGCGGGCGACGACCCTGCCAAGAGCTCTTGTTTTTCGTTGAAAGGGGGCGGCCGGCGTTTTCGGCTTTTCGGGGCGGGGACCCTTGTTTGGCTACTAAATCTCGCTTGCGTCCATCCTTACCGCCTCCGCCAAGGCGCTGGCGCCGGCCAGTCGCAGCCGGCATGCAACAGCAGCAGAGGCACCTGCCAACCGTTGGGCGGGCAGCACTGCCATTGGCAAGTGCAACGCGCCTCACTCGTGTCGGAGAGCGACCGTGCCTCGTTCGCCGCTTATGTTGTAGAGTTTGTTGTAGAGATTTGACGTTGTAGAGCGCCTCTACATCGCTCTACAACGCACGCGGTCCGTCACGCGCCTGATGTAGAGCTCTAGCTCTACAGTGCTCTACAGCGCTTCAGCGCTCTACATCTCTACAGTACAGCTTACAGCGAGCGAGCGCTCATCTCCCTCCCTCCCTCCTCAGTTTCCGAGTAGCGGGTACTGTTGCGCGGCGGATCTGTGAGCGGTGATCCTTCGTAGTCATAGACATGATCCACATGAACGCTCCAAAGCAAGAGAGCCGTGACCCGTGAGTCGCTTCTGAAGTTTGGAAATCGCCCTTCAAACGCAGCGAAGCTGTCCACAGCGAATCGCCCGCCGTTGCGTGCGACCGAAAAGCGCAACTTTCCGCCCCGGCCAACATCCCGCGCAAGGGGGCAGCGCTCGTGCTGTGCTGCAGCAAGGCAGCGACGGCGCCCAGCGCCGCGCATGGCTCCACCACTGCCGTTGCTGCCGCCGCTGGCCCCGTCCACTGCTCTGCCAAGACCACCACTGCCAGCGCCATTCCCGCCGCTGCCTCTGCCGGCGCCACCACTTCCAGAGCCACTACCGCCTCCGTCTCGGGGGAAAATTCTTTTATGCGCCAGTCTTGCCAGTCCGTGTGTTTTTCTTCTTTTATGCGTTTGATACATGAAATCTTTCATCCGCACCTGCCACATCGCAGCACTTGGAGCACTTGGAGTGCAGTCAGTAATAACCGCACATCCAAAACACATCCAGGGCCGCAGAGCAGATTGTGAACTAAACGAGGGGAGACCTCTCTCTCATTGACAAGAGCTTGTGCCTGCGGCGAGCGAGCGGGCGGTCGAGACGTAGCTAACCTCGCCGTCCTCGCAGGAGTCGCTTAGGCGGCTCCCGTGGCGTACCTTTTAATTCTTTTACCCTCAATTTCTTTTTCTTGACGTCCTCGCGGGAGTCGCTTAGGCGGCTCCAGTGGTGTACCTGTGTTAGTGCCAGTGCGTGCCAGTCCCGTGCCCAGTGTTGTGCGAGGGAGTTTACTTGTAAAATTCGCCTTTGCAGTGCCAGTCCCGTACCCGGTGTCGTGCGAGGCCACCCTTAAAATTCTTTTTCTCAGCCGGCTCTTCAAGCGCACCGACACGGACGAGACGATGTCTCAGTTCGGACCGCCGCGGCCAGCCCCCGTTAAGGCCTCGGCCAGCCGCGCTGCCCCCAGCCGAGTGGCGCGGGAGGCGGCCCACGCAACGCTGAAGGCGCAGCTGACGGACCTTCAGCGCCAGAACGAGGCCCTCATCGCCGAAAAGACCGAGCTGGCCGAGGCGCAGCGGGAGGTGCAAAGCTCGCTGGCGTGCGCTCTGGAACGTGAGGGCGCGCTTGCGGCGATCCTCTCCAGCGGCGGTATCAACGCCATGGCACGCGCCCCCATCGACTGGTCCACTGAGGACGCTAAGCAGGCGCTCGCTGAGGACGAGGCTCGCGCCGAGTTCTGTGAGCAGTTCGACGCCCGCATCCGATCTGGCCGCGAGAGGATGGCACAGCTTCTTTCGGAACAGAAAGCGTTGCATGCCTCGCTGGATCAGCCTTGCGCCCTAGCTTAACGCCGTCTCGGTCTCTGAACCCCGAGCGATATGTTTCTTGTTTGGCCGTGCGGAGACCCCGGCTCTGTGTGTATGTCTGTATGGAGTATGGGATGTGAGCTGTGAGCTGTGAAGGTCGGCCCGCAGGCAGATCCGTGAGCGGCGTTAGCCGTACGGCTCTACATGGTAATTGGTATTTTATCTATATTAATAACTGACCCTGAGGGCCCTTCGTTGGCGTACCCCGCGCAGCCTGCGGTGCGGTGAGAGGAGCAACATAGACGCCTCGCCGGCTAAACAACCTCTCTCCCAACTCTCACGGTGGCAGCGTTGGTGTTTGGGAGCGCTCGGCGCTTCGGTGAGCCGCAACCGGTTCGCGGTTGCGCCCAGAGGGGCACGCAAGACCGCGGGCGCCTCGGGTTGTCCACCAGCGGGGTGGGTAGGGCGGCCGGTATCTCTCCGCCGCGCTGCCACCCCCGGGGAGGCGAATTTGCGGTGCGCTGCAACGCCAGTCAGTGCACACCGCATCGGCAGTCAGATCTTGCGTATTGATCCGAACGTCCCTCCACCCGCGTACATCCAGTTGGTCTGCTCGATGTGCTTGACCTCCTCACGCAGCTCGGCCATGATCAAGGACATTTTCTCTACGGCGGCGCCGGAGAACGGGGTGAGAACTGTGTGGGGTTTTGCGCCGCTCGCGCCTGCCGCCGCATATGCGCACCGCGTTCTGACGCGGTCGTCCTAGTTGCCTCCGCCTCCGTCTCGGCCACGGCAACGTACTTGCGAAGCTCCTCCGCCCCCGGTGGCAGCGTTCTCCTCCCGCCGTGCTCCGTCTCCATCGAAGCGCGCGTTGAGCGAAAAGAAAAAAGAAAGGAAACAGCCAACCCAAGGGAGGGATGGGAGGACGGCACGCCGCCACCACACAGGGATTTTAAGGAGAGGTGTGTGGTGCGCTAGCCGTCGCCCACCCTAGGGAGTCTGCCTCTTCCTATCTCTCTTCGCAGTCTCTCGCCGCTTCTCGCTGCAATCTTCATGCCACCTCGCGGTCGTCCCACTCTCGTCGTTCTCTCCCTTGTCATTTCCTCCTCTGTCGCGTCGTTCTCTTCTGCCTCGTCCTGTGACGCCGCCGCCTGCCGGTCCCTTGTTCTCGCGGCTTCTTTCGCCTTTCGGCGCAACTCCGTCCTCCTCGCGGCGTATCCTGGCCCCTCGAGTCTATCGAGCTCCCCTCGCGCAAGGACCACATTTCTGACTCCCACTCCGATCATTTGCCTCCAGGTCATGTTGTTGCTCAGGTCCACTCTCTCTTCGAACACTCGTGCCTCTACGGATGATGCCGGCGCTGGCCGGCCGGGGGGGAGTGAGTGGTCCAGGGTCCAGCGGGCCGCTCGCAGTGCCCTTCGCCGGCGGACGGAGAGGTGGGCTCGGCTACCACGCGC
This sequence comes from Emiliania huxleyi CCMP1516, assembly GCF_000372725.1. Classification (NCBI taxonomy): domain Eukaryota; phylum Haptophyta; order Isochrysidales; family Noelaerhabdaceae; genus Emiliania; species Emiliania huxleyi. Next base: position 206,157 of record NW_005196379.1, on the reverse strand, counting down.
ACTAAGTTAGTGCGCGTAGGGTAGTGAGTGGGCCGCCGGCGAGCGGGCTAGTGGGTGAGTGCCTCCTGCCACCCCGCGCACTAAGTAAGTAAGTAAGTAAGATAGTGCGCGTAGTGGGTGGGCCGCCTTCTAGTGGTCGGCGAGGCCGTGGCCAGTGCCCCGGCCCTGCGGCGTCGACTAGTGGGTGAGTGCTCGCCGACCCTCCCCACACTAAGTCGGCATCGGAGGTGTGTTTTTTAGTTGGCTGAAGGCTCCTGCGCACTCAAAAATATCTTGGGGCCGAGAGATTGTCGGCAGATTGTTGCGCCGCCGTCGCCGCCGTCGCCGCTCATCCCGCTGACGCTCAGATGTCGACCGTCGGGCCTCTCACGGGCCAGCTGTGCGCCCTCGCCTTCTTGGCCAGGATCATCGGCCCATCCTCGCCGGCGGTCGGGCGCGTCACCGGTGCCTACCTCTTGCTGTGCACGCTCGCCGCTGTGGTCAGTGTCACAGGTGGTACGGCGCGAGCTCAGATGCTTGGCGAGTCAACGACGGGCGCTGCGCTGCTTTGGCGGCTTCTCGGTGCGCTCGCGTACACGGACGAGCTCGGTGCCCGGTTTGCGGTGCAGCTTTGGCTCTTTGGCGGCTTCTCTTCTGAGCTGGAGCAGGACGGGCGCTGGGCGGCCGTGCCGCACCGCTACGCTGCGCTCCTCGCGCTGGGCGCGGCGCTGATCTGCTCGCTCTGCGCTGCTCTGCCGTGGCGGGGCGAGCAGCCGCTCCTGGTCGCGCAGCCGCTCGCCTTCTTTGTCGTCAGCCTCTGGGCCCGGGCGGAGCCAAAGCGGCGCGTGCAGCTCGGCGGCGCCGTGAGCGTCGGCGCTGCTGCGGCTCCTTGGTGCCTGCTCGCGCTGAGCGTGGCCGTGGCCGGCTCCCGCGCCTCGCTCCCCAACCTCATCGCCCTCGGCGCAGCCCTCGCGCTCGACGCTGCTCTGGCCGCATGCCCGCCGCCGCCGCCTGCGGTGCGGAGCTCGGCTTCGGCGCTCGCTGCAGCGGCGGCGGCGGGAGGCGGTGTTGCTGCTGCGGCGGGCGCGGCGGCGGCGGCGCGGGCGGCCAAGGGCGGCTCTGGCGGCGTGAGGTGCCGGCTGGCCCGCCTCTCGCCGCTCAAGTCGCTCCGGTCCCTCGAGGGCGGCAAGAGGACGCTGCGGTGGGGCCAGCCGGCGCTGGCTGTGCTGGCGCGCGCTCGGTGGAGGCCCTCCCGCGGCACCCGGCTCGCCTCACCCCCTCCTCCCCCTCCGCCAGGTCCTCGCGTGGCACGGCCGCGAGCGCCTCACCGCCACCCTCGCAGAGATGCGCGCCGAGGCAGCCCCCCACGGCCCTCTGCTCCGCCCCCCACGACCCTCTGCTCCGCCTCCCACGGCCCTCTGCTCCGCCTCCCACGGCCCTCTGCTCCGCCTTCCACGGCCCTCTGCTCCGCCCCCCACGGCCCTCTGCTCCGCCTCCCACGGCCCTCTGCTCCGCCTCCCACGGCCCTCTGCTCCGCCCCCCACGGCCCTCTGCTCGCCCCGCCACCCGCACCGCCCTGAGCCGCCCCTCGGACCAGGTGGTGCTCTGCCGCTCCCTCGCCGCCGCCCTCGCCCCTCGCGACGCCGGCCCCGTCGCCGCACTCTTCGACCGCTTCTCGCGCGCGCAGCAGCAAGCCGCGGCGGCGGCAGCACTCGGCGCCGTCGCGGGCGGCGCGGCCGACGGCGCAGAGGGCGGTAGCCTGACGGCGGACGCGCTGACCATCTTTGCCCTCTGGTCGTTCGGTGCACACTCGCCCCGCAAGGGGAGGGGGAGGGAGGGGGGGGGGGGGGGTTGCCCCTTCTTGCCCGTGGCAGAGGCTCACGAGGCTCGCTGCTGCCCCGCCCGCCAGGCGCAGACCACTGGGCCCAGAGCCTGCAGCAGCGGCAGCCCGGCGCGGTCAGCCTCCTGCACGGCGGCGGCGACGACGAGCCTCTGAGGCAAGTCGTCTCCCAGGCGCCTCCCTAGCGAAGCGGCCCCTCTCGCCAGCTCGACCTCGCTGCACTCTCCGTGGCGACCACTTCCCCCACTTCACCACGGCCCCCCTCTCCACCCCCCCTCTCCTCCCTTCCTTGGGTCGTCCCGCAGGCGCTGGCGAGGAGCGACGTCGGATCGCTGGCCGGAGGCGAGGCGGCGCAGGTGGCGGAGGTGTTTGAGCTCCTCGGCCTCTCCCGCCTCCTCGTCACCCCCGAGGCGCAGGCGCGGGTCGGCGCCGCGATCGACGCGCACCGCCAGCAGCGCGCGCGGGTCGCCGCCGCGTGGGCCTCGATCCGCGAGGCCGCGGCGGGCGGCGGAGGCGGGGCGGGCGGCGGAGGCGAGGCGGCGGCGCCTGCGTCGCTGGAGCAAGCGGTGCATGTCTCCCTCGAGCAGTACGACTTGCCGATGTCGATGAGCGACTCGCTCGTCCTGTCGGAGCTGCTCACCCTGATCGAGCTGCCGCGCAGCTCCGTTCCCTTCCGTGTGGAGGAGCTAACTCTGACCCTAACCCTAACCCTGACCCTGACCCTAACCCTGACCCTGACCCTGACCGTTCCCTTCCGGAGGAGTCCCCCGCCCCCCCCCCTCCCCCTCCTCCTCTCCTTCCTCTTCCTCCCTCGCCCTCTCCTCCCTCTCCTCCCTCTCCTCCCTCTCCTCCCTCTCCTCCCCCCCCCCCCCCCTCTGTCTCCCTCGCCCTCCCCGCCCCGCCCCTCCTCCCTCCTCCTCTCACAAACCCACATCCCCCTCCCCTCCCCAGGAGGAGCTCCTCGCCGCCGTCGCAGCGCACCGGAGCCAGCGCGCCATCGCTTCGGCCAGCAGCCTCGCCCTCGTCGCTCAGAAGCTGCGTGCGGCGCTGTACAACGACTCGACCGCCCTCGACGCCGACGGCGCCCCGCTCCTCGCCCCCTCCGAGACGTGGTCGGTGGCGGCGATCAACGGCACGGTGCACGCGCTCGTCGGCGAGGCGCTCAACTTGCTCGAGCTCGAGCCGGAGCAGGCCGAGCCGGAGCAGTGGCGGTCCTTGCTCGGCCGGCTCAACCTCTCCCACTCCGACGCGGAGCAGCTCACGCCGCGGCTGGCCGACGGACCTCTCCCCTCCAGCGTGCCGCCCGCCGAAGCAGGCCGCCCTGCGTCTGCGGGCGGCGCGGGCGGCGGTGGAGCCGGCGACACGCTGCTGCGGCTCGCCTTCCGCGAGCAGCGCGAGAGGCGCGCGCGAGAGTTGCTCCCCCCTCCGCCGCAGCCCTCCGCCGCAGCCTTCCGCAGCGTTCGCTGAGCTCGCGCCTCTAGGCGCGCCGCCGAGTGGCTCGCGAGCCGCGCCTTCGAGGAGCTGATCGCGACGGTGCGCGCGGAGGACCCCTCCCTCGCCGACGAGGACCGGCGGCGGGCGGAGCAGCGGCGCGTGTACGAGGGCCGCCGCCTCGGGCTGCTGACGACGCTGCTGCGGCGGTCGGCCGAGCTGGGGCTGGCCGGCTCCCGCGCAGACGAGGCTGCCGAGCTTGGCGGCGCGCTCCTCTCCGAGCCAGGCGTCGCCGACGGGGTGGCGGAGGCTGCCGCCGCCTCCTCCTCCCCTCCCGACGAGTGGGGGTTCGGCTCGGGCGCCGCCGCCCTCGCCGCGTGGCGCGAGGAGGCGGCTGCTCTCCGCGCGGCACGCGCCAGCTGGGCGGAGGACGAGGGGAAAGGCGGGGTGGAGGAGCGGACCGAGGAGGAGGAGGAGAAGCGGCGGCGGCGCGACAAGGCGAAGTCCCCACCCCGCCTCTCTCTCTCTCTCCCCCTCTCTCTCTCTCTCTCTCCCTCCCTCTCCCTCTCTCCCTCTCCCTCTCCCTCTCTCTCTCCCTCTCTCCCTCTCCCACTGCTCACCCGAGAACTCTTGTCCGACGAGCCCTCTATCTATCCATCTTGCCGTACGTACTCCTCCATCTGTTCTCCCCTGCATCTCCGAAGTAACCCCTCTCGCTCATCCTTGTTGTGCCTCTTCTGCTCT
>NW_005196379.1:177496-202063 GCF_000372725.1 Emiliania huxleyi CCMP1516 | reverse complement strand
AGGGGAAGTCCCCACCCCGCCTCTTTTTCTTTTTCCCCCTTTTTTTTTTTTTTTTTCCCTCCCTTTCCCTTTTTCCCTTTCCCTCTCCCTTTTTTTTTCCCTTTTTCCCTTTCCCTTTCCCCCCCCCCCCCCTTTCCCTCTCCCCCCCCCCCCCCTTCTCTCCCGCATCGCCTCCTCCTACTCCGCCTCTCTCTCCCCCGGCCAGCGCCTCTCTGTCGCGCAGCGCCTCTCCCCCACCCAGCGCCCCAGCCCGCGCCTCGCCTATTCCGCAGGAGGAGCACTACGGCCGGCTGCTCAAGCTGCCGCAGCTGGTGAGCACCGTGCTCGCAAACTACGTCGGCGAGGCGAGCGGCGAGCTCTCCGACAAGCAAGCCTTCCGCGAGCTGCTGCGCCTGATGGGACTCGCAGACGTGCGCCACGGCAACCGCGGTAGGGAGGCCGGCCCGCGCTCCTTCACACCGCCTCCCTTCGCGCACTCGCCAGGCGCTCGAGCCGCGGCTGATGCGCACCATCGTCGAGGCGGTCAAGCAGCACCGCCTCCGGCGCGAGGGCGGGCGGGAGCGGGGCGTGTCCAGCACACGCCCCTCGACACGCCGGAGACACGTCCCGTAGGCGCGAGTACAAGGAGGCCGCCTTCGAGGCCCCGTCTGGGCAGGAGCCGGAGCCCCTCACGCACCGGCCGGCGCTCGCGTCCGCGAGGCCGCTCTTGCCGGCGGCCGACCACCTCGTCAACGCCGGCGGGGACGGCAACAAGTTTGCGATCTTCATCGCGTGCCTGATGCAGCTGCTCGGCGCGCAGGTCCGCATCAGCGTCGGCTGCTCCGCCGGCGTGCCCCTCCCGCCGCAGCCAGCCGAAGGCGCCCGCCCGCGGTCGGCCGTCCACGCCGCCGCTAGCCTTGCCGTAGCGAGCCGCGTCCTGTCCGTAGGCCTCCCCCCGCGGGAGGTGGCGCCGTTGGAGGCGGCGCTGCTGCGCGGAGAGACCGAGGAGGTGCGGCCCGTCTGCCAGCTCCTCGCCGAGGTGCGGCTCGGCAAGCGGCCTTCGCGGCTCTCCGCGTGGGTGCGTGCGGCGTTGCCCCGCTCGCGATGGCTCGGCCGCACCTACCACTACCGCGTCGACGCCGACGGTTTCGTCTGGCTCAACCTGGACTGGCTGGACGCGCAGCAGGGCGTCCAGCGGCCGGGCGTGCCGTACAAGGCGTTCGAGCGGCAGACCGTCTACTACCCGGCCGAGGGGCGGTGGGAGGAGGAGGAGGGAGAGGCGGAGGGCCGCCCGAGGGCAAAGCACTGGAGCGTGCACTCCATCAAGATGAGCAGCTTGTGATGTGAAGGCCGGCGGCTAGGGAGTGACGGCGCTGACGGCCCTGACTCGTGAGGGCACGATCTAGATACTTTTAGAGATAGAAATAAAACCTAACCCGCTCCGTCCGTGACCGTGTGTACCGTGTCGCTCCCGCTCTCGGGGGACACTCGTGACTCGAGAGCCCCCCGCCCCGCCCCCCTCCGGCCCCCTCCGCGCGCTGCTATGGTAAGTACGGCCAATATATAAATAAATAAAACGGACCCGCCAAACGAGGGTGGGAGAAGCACAGGGATCAGGGTCCCCACCTGCACGAGTAACTACTCGTCGCCCTGAATGGTTGCCCAGGTTGTGGAGGACACGATCCCGGGACCCGGCGTGAACCACACGACTTCGACTAACTGACGGATCCGCTCCTGACAGTCGCACGCGCCGCGCTGTGGCGTGTGCGACTGTCTTTGTTTGAAGTTAAAAGTCGAATCAGAGCGGTGTCGGCGTTGTCCTCCATTTTCCTCCCCTGGGCGCCCGTCCGGGACCGCTCCGGGACGCACGCCGGCGAAGCACCATCAAGCTGCTGTACGGCCCCGGCATCGCCTCCCCTGGCTTAGCCAGAGTGAGAGATATTGTGCACACGGTCTGTCTCTTACTCATTGACACTCCACCTCCCAGAGCTCGTCCCGGTCCGCCACGGCCATCCTTGGCCTCCGGAGGGCCCCCGGCCGCGGCGTGGTGCGGCGGCGTCACAAATCCGACCACAGAGCACCGGGACGCGGTCGGGCGATCTGAGGTCCAACTAGGCGTATGCATTTCCTATCCAGGGCTATCACCTGGACCCATCAACAGGCGCCTGCGGCGCCGTGGCACGAGGTGTTGTTCACACCTGGGCAACCACACCTGACCGTCGTCGTATGACCATCCTCTACTCGAGTTGTTCACACCTGTGCAGTCCATGGCTTGGCTGATCGTGGCGATCGTCAATCTGAGCGGCTTTAGCGCCTGTCCCTCATCGCAGGCAGCGAGCCTGGCGTATCGCGGACCTGGCAAGACCGCCCGGGCCACGCAGCCTCTGGCGCAGCTGGTTCACACTCCTGGGCCGGTGGACGACGATGAGGCGCCCGATGGCCGGATCTTGCGGGTTTCGCGCGTCGCTGACGGGTCTGGTCGAGCCATCGAGGACACGGGGCGCTCGGTGGCGTCGGTGCAGTTCATGATTACGCGCGCTATGCGCGAGGAGCTGGTTGCGCTGGGCTTCAGCTCCGCTCAGGTGGACGCCATGGAGCCGTCTCGCGCTGGAGCCATCCTCGCAAAGCGCACACCGTCAAAGCAGGCGCAGCGCAAGCCAAAGCGGAAGCAGTCGCGGTTTGAGCTGCAGTTCACTTGCAACCAGTGCGGCTGCCGGAACTCGCACTCTATCTCGCACCACGCGTACACCCGCGGGACCGTGATCGTGACGTGCCCTGGCTGCCAGTCCTCGCACCTGATTGCGGACCACCTCAACTACATCGAGAACGACTTCCAAACCCTGGAGACCTACATGCAGCAGCGCGGGTCGCCAGTCACCCGCCTCGTCACCGACGGCAGGGCCGCCGCCGCCGTCACGGAGGACGCCGCCGCTGAGGTGGGCGCGAGGGATGGGGATGGGAAGGAGCAGGTGGTCGCGCCGCTTGACGGGATCTCCCCCGAGCAAGCGAGGCGCATTCGCGAGGCAGTGCGCGGCCGCAAGCGCCGGAGGCAGTGCGAGGACGGCGCGGGCGACGCAGGCGGCCGCTAGTAGCTGCGGTCGACTGCACGGAGCTCTGGTGCCTGCCTCACGTGTCTTTGGTTTGTAGGGGCGAGGGGAGAGGCTTCCGGACTCTCTTTCTGCCCCTGCCGCGAGTGTTAATTATTCAAATAAAAGTTAAAACGGACACGCCAAAACGCGAGGGGGGGTTGGGCCGCGAGAGAAGGGGACAGGGGGTCCCCACGTGCACGAGCAAGATCTAAAAGAAAGAAAGGAAACAGACAACCCAAGGGAGGGATGGGACTTGGGAGGACGGCACGCCGCCACCACGCCCAGGACTTGGGAGGACGGCACGCCGCCACCACGCCCACTGCACACAGGGATTTTAAGGAGAAGCAGAAGGAGGTGCGTGTGGTGCTAGCCGGTAGCCGTCCCGCCCACCCCTTGGGCGTCTGCCTCTTCCTATCTCTCTTCGCAGTCCCTCGCCGATTCTCGCTGCAACCTTCATGCCACCTCGCGGTCGTCCCACTCTCGTCTCGAGACTCTCGTAGTTCTCTCTCCTGTCGCTTCATCCTCTGGTACTCCCGTCACTCTCCTCTCTGCCTTCGTTCTGCGACGACGCCGCCGCCTGCCGATCCCCCTTGCTCTCGCGGCTTCTCCCGCCTCTCGGCGCGACTCCGCCCTCCTCGCGGCGAATTTATCAGCTCTCCTCGCGCAAGGACGACTCTTCTGACACACCCACTCTGATCATTTGCCGCCAAGTCTCATGTCGTTGCTCAGGTCCACTCTCCGACTCTCGTTTCGGACACTTGAGAGAGAGGGAGAGAGAGAGAGAGAGAGAGAGAGAGAGAGAGAGAGAGAGAGAGAGAGAGAGAGAGAGAGAGAGAGAGAGAGAGAGAGAGAGAGAGAGAGAGAGAGAGAGAGAGATTTAGCAATACCAAACAACTCTAACACTCACACACTTTTACCTCCACAGATGATGTTGGCGCTGGGGCCCCTTCGGTGCATCGTGACATCTGACGACGGGATTGCTAGTGGCGTGTCGTCGTGATCGATTCGTCTTCCGGACTCCTTCCGTTCGGCGTGGCCGCCCTCCATGCCGTGAACAGGCGCCCTATCCATCCTATGTTCTTCTCTCGCTCCTCTGCCCGAGTGCCCGTGCCTTGGTCGTGTCGTTGTTTCGTACCCATGTCTGGATGGCGAGCAGGCCCTGAGCACTTGGAGCACTTGGAGTGCAGTCATTAACCTCACATCCAGGGCCGGGGAGCTAAGAAGCGCACCCAGCGGGCCAGACGATCGGTATCGGGTTGCGGGCTAGAGAGCCCTAGCCCTGGGGGGTGCGCGTTCGCAGGGAAAGGGCCGTAAAGTAAACACGGGTCTCCGAGGGTTAGTCCGCGCTCCGGTTTTCCCCTACGCCCTAGCTGCGGAGCGCCCCCTCTACTCGGAGCGAATAAACACCAGACACGCACACGACGTACATCCTCACTCGACGTCACGTCCCTCAGGGCTTCTCCGTTCGACCTCCCCACCCTCGATCCGGAGGGGCTCTCCTCTCCTCCCGGTCCTCCCCCCCCGCTCGCTTTCCGCTGGTTGGGCAACGGATGCGGGGCCCGGCTTCCCCTCCTAGCCTTCTTTGGCCGCGGCCCCGTCGCCGTCTCGTCTTCTCTGCCTGATCCCGTTGACTCCGCGGCCTCCGGCGATCCCGTGCCCGACTCCCCGGGCGAGGACGGTGGCATTGGGTCGTGCCCCCTCCCCTCCCCGGGATCGATCGGGCCGGCTCTCCTTGGTCGAGGAATCGCGCCCGCACCCGCGGCCTCTCTATCGTACTCGGCTCGCCCCCCCCCCCTCCGCCGACCCCTCATCGATCTCGGGGAGGCGTGGCCTCCCTTGTCGTAGTTCACGATGAGCACTTGCAGCACTTGGAGTGCAGTCAGCAACCACACGTTCCGGAGCACTTGGAGCACTTGGAGTGCAGTCATTAGCCTCACATCCGGGGCCGGGGAGCTAAGAAGCGCACCCAGCGGGCCGGATGATTGGCATCGGGTTACGGGCTAGAGAGCCCTAGCCCTGGGGGTGCGCGTTCGCAGGGAGAGGGCCGTAAAGTAAACACGGGTCCCCGAGGGTTAGCTCTGCGCTCCGGGTTTCCCCTAGCAGCGGGACGCCCCCTCTACTCGGGGCTAGTAGACACCAGACACTGCGGGCCGAAGAATTTTTTCTGGCAAGCTGTGTGCGGACGCTGCGTTCGCGATCAGCCTCCTTCCAGGTGTGCTCTCATGACCGACACGCAGCCAGCATGCCAGGTGGCAAGCCCACGTGGGATACGCCGCTCTATGAGTAAGCCCTTCGCGCGCCGGAGAGAGACGCTTCGCGAGCGGACTTGTCCTGCCGCTGACGATGAGGAGACATCTGGCCCTTCTGGCAACCGGCGGATACGCCACACATTGTCGCGGCCGTTCTGGAACAACAAGGGCAGGAAGCAGTGCGTGAGCCGAACCGTGCCGCCGTATGAGGACTGTGCGCCGCCACCGCCACCGCTCTCTCCGTACGCGCTGCCGCTCTCTCCGCAGCGGACACTCGCCGCAGGCCCTCCACCGCCAGAGACAGTGGCGCAGACGCCGCCTCAATCCGAGCCGCCTTCGTCGCCACAGCCCGATGTGACGCAGACGCCTCAGTCCGAGCCGCCTTGCTCGCCGCCGCCCGAGGGGGCACCTACGCACAAGCGGACGCGCAGCGTCGCAAAGAGCAAGCCATTTTGGGAGATCAAGATGGACAAGGAGTGTCTCCCCTGCTCCCCTCGCCTCCCTCCCCCCCTGCTCCCCTCGCCTCCCTCCCTCCCCTCCTCCTCGCGCCTCCCAGCCTCGCGCCTCCCACCTCCCTCCCACCTCCCAGGCCGCACGTCAGTCGTCGGGCAGCCTCAGCGCCCACTCCAACCGCGGCAGCTTGGCCGGGCCGCCACTCTCTGATCTCGAGAGGCGCGCGCCGCCGCCTCACGGGAGCCTGCCGTGCGACTGCGTCAGTGCTGACATTCGGCCCGCGGCACTGTAGGCCCGTCCCGTATTCGGCCGACGGCGGAGAGGTGCACGCTCCTCCGCCCCTCCCCTCTCCGCCCCTCCCCTCTCCTCCCCTCCCCTCTCCGCCCCTCCCCTCTCCGCCCCTCCCCTCTCCTCCCCTCCCCTCTCCGCCCCTCCCCTCTCCTCTCCTCCCCTCTCCGCCCCTCCCATCTCCGCCCCTCCCCTCTCCGCCCCTCCCCTCTCCGCCCCTCCCTTCACCCCTCGCGCCCTCAACGCCCACCCGCTCTGGCACCAGCCCACCGCGCCGCCCCACGCAGGCCAGCCGCGAGGTCAGGGAGGCCGAGTCCCTCGAGCGATCTCCGCCCTGCGAGGGCGCCTCACCGCATGAGACCCGACGCCCTCCCGGCCCCTCCTCGCACACCGTCACGCCGCGCGCGCAGGTGCCCTCCCCACCACGGTGCCCTCCTTCGGCGACGCGCAGCGCCTCGTCGCGGGAAAGAGCGCCGCCGGCACGACGCCAGTCCTGGCCGCCGGCACGACGCCCGTCCTGGTCTGCGACCCGGAGGTACGCTCGGAAGAATCTCGGCCGCCTCCGTCTGTCCCCTCGCCCTCCCCGCCGCACCGCCTTCCCTCCCTTCCCCCCTCACCTTCCCCCCTCAGGAGGCGACCTCGCCGGCGCCGCTCCCTCCCGTCGAGTCCGTCGCCCCTCCCCTCGGGCCGCAGCTCTCAGGCGGGGCCCAGGCGCAGGCGCAGGCGCAGGCGCAGGCGCAGGCGCAGGCGCAGGCGCAGGCGCAGGCGCAGGCGGAGGCGCAGGCGGAGGCGCAGGCGGAGGCGGAGGCGGAGGCGGCCACCCCGCCAGCGGACGGGGTCGCGCTCTCCGACGAAAAGGCCCGTCCTCAAGCTGTGAATGAGGAGCTGTGAAAGAAGAGCTGTGAACAGGTGTCGCTGTCCGAGTGGGAGGCCCGGGTGCGCGCGTGGCGTGGGCTTTGGGCGGGGTCCGCCGCGCGAGACTGAGCGGAGATCCACGCCTCGCGTCAGGTGCTTGGCATGGTGGAGAAGGAGGCGGGCGAGCGAGGCGCGGCCCTCCAAGCAGCACTGCCCTGCATCGAGCGCCCCTCCAGTTCGCATCCCCGAATCGCATCCCCAGAGCTCGCATCCCGAGCCGGCGGCGCCTCCTCCGCACAATTCACGCATTCCTTTGCCCGCCTCTCCGCCACCCGCAGGCATCGACGTGCGGGAGCTGATCGCGAGGTTCGAGCACATCACGGCGGCGGAAGAGAGAGGGGACCGATCGGCGATGCAGCGCAGAGACGCTGCAGGTGAGGGTCAAGGAACAGGGAGGGGAGGGCGGCCGAGGGGGGCGCACCGCCCGCATTGTGCCGTAGGCGGCTGGCCGTGCTTGGACTGCTTCAAGACGGCGAATCAGAGCCCTCCGGTCCTGTGAGTGCGAGAGCTCTGCCGCAGGATTTGCTCCCCTCCTCAGCTTGGCCGTTGGCCGCACACAGTCACAGATTCCCTTTCCCTCTCTCTCTTTCTCTCTCCATCTCTCGGTCTCGCGCACACAGCTCCCAGCATAGCCAGCGGTCCCTCTCAGAAGCAGCGCACGTCCCGCTGGGTTTCCGCTGTCGAGGCGCGGACAGCTATACTCATTCCGAAAGCATTCCGCCCCATGTAAAGCCGTAGCCCCCATTGCAACCTCCCCCCAAAATCGATAGAGATTTTGATAGAATCACACCGATAGAAATAGATCTTATCGATCCTCTCCAGCTCCACACAGCACACTCCCGCCGGGCGGCGGGCGCGTGGGGGCGAAGGCCGAAGTCAGAGATAATTCTTTCGATTCCTCTCTGTTGGACCGTATAAAACGTCGCGTTGCAATAATTACTCCCGACTTTCCGAGTACAGAGACCCTGAAGGTGAGAGATCCAATGTACTCGGCGCGCTCTCCTGGCATGTGCGGCCCCTAGATGTGCGCGCAACAACGGCTAGAGGACGACGGCCTCCAGCTCGGCCAACTTCTGGCCTATATCGTTGGCCATGCCGACGCCCGTGTGCATTCCTCGCGGATAAGCCGACGTGTCCAGCGGGAAGGATGTGACGTACGTCCTCCCCTCCATCCTACGGAGGCAAAAAGGAGCAGAGTGACACGGGTGACTACCGTCGGCCGTGCCTCAGGCTGTGGAGGGCACGTGAAGCCCCGGTACTCGGCCTCCTCGGGCTCCCACAAGCATTCGCGGCTCAGCGCGGCCGCCGGGTCCCAGAGCAGCTCGGCGGCGCGCTCCAAGAAGAGGCACAGGAGCTTGTGATCCCACACGCCCGCCACGGCTGGGTTGGAGAGGTCCGGAGAGGGAGGGAAGAAGACCCACCCCGGCACGTCCGGCGCACAGAGGCACGGGAACATGAAGCAGCCGTAGCGGGCAATATAAATCACCATCGCAGCGAGCGTCGTGCAAATGCCGAGCGCGATGAGCGCACCCGAACCGTGGGCGAAGCACGTCGCCGGCCCGTCCGAGAGGTACGGGATGGAGTTCCACAGGATGCCAAAGTAGACCATCGAGATGGGCACGGACCACAGCCAGAGGGACGAAATGGGGAATGTATGCCACAGGAAGAACTGGCCGTACGTCCAGAACATCAGGTATGTGTGCGTGGCAATCGCCAGGATCGTGGTAGTGCGCCCGACGCGCGGGGCCATGAAGTAGGCGACCGTCATGTTTTTGGTCCCGCCGGTTAGGCAGCCCGCCCACCAGACCGCGGCGAGCATACCGCCGGGGATGCCCGACATCACGCCGTACATCATCATCACGGCTCCAAGGTCACCCGCTGGATTGCCCGTGTTAAGCTCCATCATGCCGATGGGCTGGAAAAGCGAAAAGTACGAGATGAAGACCACAGTCGTGATCTCTGTAAAGACCGCCCAGTAGCAGATCATCGGGTAGGCATAGGTCTGGCCCTCGTACCTGAACGCAGAGCCACCTCAAACCGGTCAACCCGCGTGGCCGCCGGTGCCGGTGGGGGCGCGCGGGGGAGCGGTGTTGTTGCAGGTTGGAAGTGGCGGTGTTGGCGGGTGTGGTGGTGGTGGTGGGGGGGCACCGGCGAGCGAGGGACTTGAGCTGGTACTTCAGGAAGGGACCGGATCCGGTCTGATTCATCCCCGTCGTATCGTATACTGCACCAATAACCTGAGTGTAAGCCATCATCTGGCCAAAGGGCCAGAAGATCTTGACCATAAACTACAATCGTGGGGGCGGTCAGTTGATGGATTGCTGCCCTTTTGGGGAGGCCATCTGGGGATTGCCGCCAGACCTGGGAATCGTCTTCCCACCAGTCAGACCACAGGGAGGTTGCTGGAATGTTTGCGAGGAAGTTGTTGTTCACCCTGCGCCAATGGGGAAGGGAGGGGGAGGCTCAACCACCCACGGTGGTTTTGGGGGGGGGGGGGATGAGGCGCACGCAAAGTCGACCATCATGAGCTGGAAGAGGAGCGTGAGGGAGGCGAGCGCCAATGCAGCAAAGCCAAGCACGCCATTTGCAAGGACCCACGAGTAAAACATCTCCGTGCAGAGGTACATGGGGCTACAGCAGCTCATCCAGTCGGCCCAGATGGTCGAGCCGTCGTCCTCCTTACCTGCGCCGTCCGGCCCGTAGGTGCTGTAGACGTTCATGGGCCGCGGCTCATACCAGCCACGCGAGCCGTCGAATTCGCCAGTATCTTTGTCCACCCCCTCCACTGCCCGCCAGGGGATCATGGCTGACTGCTGGAATCCATAGTCGGAGGAGAATCGGGAGATGGAGAACCACATCGCAAAGACATGTATGTCAGTAATTTCAGTTCCGCCGCCGGCCACTTCGTCACCGAGTTGAGCTGATCCCGGGTGCACACCAGCAAGAGCGACGGGCAGAAACTCGTCGTTTTGGGGGCCTGCATACATCTCAAACGATCCCGCCCATCGCCACGAGTTGGGCAGTGTCGGCTGACAATATTGGTCTGCAGGAAGGGAGGCGGGCGAAGGCGGCGGCGAGGGGGGCGGCTGCGAGTCGGGATCCGCGGCTTCCCTGCGGGCTCTCGCCATGGAGCTCCACAAACGGCTCCAAGGGGGTCGGGCGGCTCTTAGGCAAACGGGGGCGCGCGTCTCTCTGTCTTACTCCCTCCGTCTCCGTCGGGACACGCCCCAATTCGGCGGCGTGATGGTCGAAAAATTGGGTGCCGAAACGGCGTACCAAATGCGGGTTCGGGAGGTGGGCTGTCTCTCTCTCTCGGGCTGTAGGGTGGCCACAGTCTGGCGGCGCCCTATTTTTTCACTCCGTTTGTTCTCGTCTCATGAAATCGGAGGGTCGGTCCACGGGGGGACTTCGCCACTGTAGATCTCGCTGGACTCGGGCTCCTACCCGGATAGGGGGTCTGTTCCCTCTGGGTGCCGCCAAAATGCCGCACCTTCCTCTCTGGGAGGGCGCGGGGCCCCCCGGCCCACAGGGGCCCCCCGGCCCACACCGTGCGCCGCGCCGCAGTGTGCGGAAACGGGGCTCCGGCGCTCAGAGTCGCTCAGAGCACCAACTTTCCGATTACATACGGTTAAATAGAGGGCAGCTTTGGAGAGATCTCGCGAAGTACATACAGACAGGTCCTCCAACCATCTCCGACCTGATCGGTCGTACTGACCGCCGAAAGATCACTCCAGACAGCAGACAGGCCGACGTCTGCACGCGGCCGGCCGGGCGAGAGGCTTGACACGATCCGACCCTGCGACCCTGACGCTGCTGCTCTAGCTATCAGAGATGAACTGCTGACTGCTGCCATAATGTGCGACCGGTGTTGGCCCACTTGGCGGCCTTCCCGGTCAGTGGTGAGGCGCAGTTCAGAGCTGTCGATGGCGCGATGCCGCACTGGTCCCACATTGGTGACACGAGACCACCAAGTTTGCCGGTCCAAGAGAGAGGCACCGGCGCTGTCCTGAGAAGGTGCATAGGCCATCTTGACTGCCCATGCGCGCGAGGCTGCGTAGGCATAGCCTCGAGAGTGCCAGCAGCCAGTCGCCGAGGCAGTTTGTGACGCGCATTGCGTCAGAAGTGTGCACGCAGCTGGAAGGACACCTTCCTACTGGCCGTACGATCAGCTCGTCACTGAATGCTGGATACTAAGGCCGCGAGCTATGCAGGTGATCAATTGTGCAGCAGGGCACGGTCAGCAGCGCCGACAGGCTGTCGCAAGGCGTGATAGCATCTAGGACAGCATTGGCCGCAATACGGACGGGGGGCCGAATTCCCAGGAAAACAAGTAACAATTCGGGGGGGGAAACTCGAAAAATCGGCGCCTGCGGCGAGCCATGTGACCCCACCTCCCCCCCGCATGGATACCCTCTAGGCCCCCCGCGCTCCCCCAGAGACCTTCCAGCGGCGGCAGGGGAGCAGGCCCCTATCGCCCCGCCCGCAGGATGGGGCCGACCGAACCTGTGTAGCTGTTGAGCGCTGTCAGAGCGGTGTTTCGACACCGAGATCGTTCAAAGGATCGCTGTTCAAACTCGTGACGCTGTTCACGCTTCGTAGGTAAGTATAAGCGGAGCACAGCTGAGTGATACAGCTAATCCTTTCTTTGTTTGTGTTCACACCTGCAAGAGGAACAATAACGATTTCGGCCTTAGCCGTCGGCATGCCAAAAGCGTGCTAGCTACTCGAGTAGCCACAAGCAGTACGCAGTTGGATTCCGAGGGTGTCCCATCACAGTTCGGCGGCTGGGCCAAGTCCCTTGATATTTGCCAAAGACGATAACGCATGGGATGTCGATCGTTTCCGGGAGGATTTCCGTCGTTCTGAGTGCTACTGGGCGCCTTTGAAGCTGGAGGCAGCCGATAACGCTCATTTTTTAGAGACGGCTCTCGAGCTCGACGCGAACGGAGGTTTCCGGACGAGACTCAAGAACGTCAATGAGGGCTGCGAGAGAGAGCCTCGGGTGTGGCGCTACCATCGCTGGGATAGCTTCACATGCGCGAAGATGAAAGAGGGAATAGTCGTTGGATGCCTGCTCAAGGTGAGTGCTATGGCGAGCGATGACGAGGGGTTCGCGCTCAGCGTGACGAGCAAGCTCAGGGAGTTCACAGCGCTCGGATACCCTGCACACGTGCTCAACGGGGTGATCGGGCGCGCGTTTGCTCGGACAAAGGACGAACGACTCTTACGAGCAAGACAGTGTTCGCAGTGGTGAGGAGGTTTCTTGCAAAACCCTTACCCAGACGAACCAAAAATCCAAAAAGACAGACAAATGTATTGTGTCGGGCTACCGTCCAAAGGCGGGTGTAGTCGACCAAGGGACCACGAATCTGGTCTGTCGACGGCACGAATTTGGGATGGGACACCTTCGGGACCCGGCTGCGTGCTACTTGGATAGCACGCTTTCGGAGTGCCGACGGCTAAGGCCGAGGCAGAAAAGGTTTCTGTTTTTTCTCCGCTTTTCTTCACAGGATTTTCCTGTGAAGAGACGTAGAGAAACAGATCTTTCAAACTCGGTGTCGAACCACCAGCCCGACGCTCACTACAAGTGACAACGTATGTATTTTCGTTTTTTTGCCTTTCTGGTTCGACGCGATGGCGGGGCTTGTCCCGTGTACCTGGTAAGATCTAGTGCCAGTGCGCGCCAGTCCGTGCCCGGTCCGGCGCGAGGAGCTTAGTCATAACTTGTACGGGCGCGCGGATGTCGATACGTCGCAGTGCCGAGCGGCTGTGGCTGAGCGCCGCGCAGGCGAGTGGAATACTCGAGATCGAGGCTTCGAAGAAGGCGGTTGCGGCGCTCGAGACAGCCCTCGAGGCGGCAACGAACCGGCGCGCAGCTGCTTTGGCCTCGCACGACGAGGTCGTATCGCAGCACGCGTCGACGCAGCAGCAGCTCACGTCCTTGATGCAGCGGCGAGAGTCCTGGGACAGCGTAGACGTGACACGCTTCACTGAGCTGACGGCGAAGGAGCACGCACTCAAGGGAGGCATATCGGCTGCGCTGCACGAGCGTTCAGAGGCTGAGGTTGAGGCTGAGCGTGCGCAGCGCTCATACCTCCGTGCGATGCAGGATAAGTACGCCGCCGAGATCCTGCTCGGCGAGAAGAACAAGCTGCTCAGCACGGGCGTGTGGCTCGCTCTACTCGCCTGCAACACCACCATTTTCGTGGGGACTCAGGCGGGGCGGGGCAGCCCTCGGCCGGAGAGGGCCTCGGGCGGCCCACGCCCCTCGCCCTCGTTCTTCTCAGGTCCTGCTCCAGCGGAGAGAGGCGCACCGCGCTGACTTCCTCAGGGAGGCGGCAACGAGTGCGGCGGTCGCGGCGGTGGCGGCGGAGCGCGAGCGGCTGTTCCGGCAGGGGTTCCGAGCCGCCTCGGTCCGGCCAGATGATTCCCGGGGCGAGGCTCCGCAAGGGCGGCGGGCGGCGGGCGGGTCTGCGGCTGTGGCGGATGCGGAAGCGGCAGCCGAGGCGGCGGAGGAAGCGGCGGCCGATGAGGAGTTCGGGCGCGGGCGAGACGAGGGACGCGCTAGCGGTGTCATCGGCAGCGGCGCGGTTGGCTTGTGCACAGAGGGCGACGCCGGGGGGAGCAGAGAGTGGGGAGGGAGGAGCACGGGACAGGGGAGAGGCGGGGTAAGAGAGGGGATGGCCGAGGTCGCAGAGCTTGTGAGGGATCCGCGTTGGAGCGCGTGCGCTGGGGCGCTCGCTGGGTCGATTGCGACGGCGCTCTTGCTCACACGGAGATCTTGACGCCGAGGCGACAGGCCGCGCCGCCGGACAGCGACCACACTTAGGCACGCGCTGGGCGCCGACCGGAGATGCTCCGCCGCGGTGTGCGCTAGTTTCCAGTGCCCCCCCCCCCCCCCCCTCCCTGACGAAATCTTTGCCCTCACTCTTCTACACACACAGAAAAATGAAAGGCCACTATAGCATAAAAACGAGATCCTTTTTTCACCCGGTTATTGCCGGCGCGACGGCGACGCGCAGCACCAGCAGTCGCAGCGCGCCCCCTCTGTGCCGAGGGAGAGGAGCCCTGTCTCTCGGGGGCAACCCGAGCCGAGGCCGAGTGCGCGAGTGGGGCAGTTGCCTCACTCACATCCAGCGGTGCTTGAAGTAAGTCCTGGGGGGCGAGGGCTCGGCAGGGTTGGCGGGGGGAACGCGAGGGGCCAAATGCAAGCCGACAGCGCGCTCTCGCCTGCAATCCTCGCGGTCGCAGACTCGATGTGGCGCGCGCGTCCGCTCGCAGACGGGGCAGATGCCTACAGTCGTGTGCCGCGGGGTGCTCTCTGCCGCCCCTCCCGGCCGGCCACTCTCGCCTCACGCGCTCGCGCACTCAGGTGTGACTGGAGCTTGGGCCCGCGGACGAGAAGCTGCGCGTTGCGCCGGATGCGCTTCTTCGAGTACGTCGTTCGGTTCTTCTGCACCGCCATCAGCAGCCTCTCCACCAGCCACGGCGGTGGCGGCGAGGCGCCGGAGTCGGCTGAGGGCGCTGCGCCATCGAGGCTCGGAACCAGCAGGTGGTCGGACGCGGATGGCGCATCCGGGCAGGGCAGCAGCGCGCCCACCCACTCGGCAAGCGTCGGACCATTGCGCGGTGGCAAGGCGGGAGCGGAGGGCGCGGCGGGTGTGCAAGTGCGGCACGCTCGCAACCCCAAGCTGTCCTGTCCGAACGCAGATGCTGGCCAGTGGCGCTGGAGGATGCTAGCCGCAGCCACGGCGGCGGCTGCGCAGCCGTGGCGAGCGGCGGCTGCGGGTGTGCCACGTCGCAGAAGTCGGAGCATGCTCTCGTCGGGGCTGGCCTCGTGCGAAAGAAACTTAGGGTTCGAGGCGAGGTCACGAATGGATACAACACCCAGGGCCGCACACGAGGACGCACGCGGTCTCGTGCCATGTTCGACCAAATCTCACTCGCGTGCGCTCGTCCCAGCAGAGATGGCCCAGCACCGCTCTCGACGCCAAAACGACTCGCCGAGCCTCGAAAGCGCTCGGCACGTCGGCGCGAGCCGGAGCAGCAGGCTGAGCCCGCCAGGCACGCGCCAGAGACCCGCCTCGTGGGCAGCGAGGATAAGCAGCCTCTGTGGGGAATGAGGGGCGCTGCAGAGCATGCTGGCGCGGCGGCATGGCCGTGGGGGGCTCGGTGGGGCGTGAACGCGTTTTTTCTTTTCCACTACCTGCGCAGAAAAGTAACTCGACCGCGACGCCGTCGCCCGCCGCCGCCGCCGCGGCGGCGGCGGAGGCCTCGGAGGGCGCGGCGGCGGAGGAGGAGCTGAACGCGGTGCGGCGAGCGCAGGCAAGCATGACGGCTGCACGGCTGCTCGAGGAGCTGGAGGACGACGATCATGCACTCGCCCGGGGGGATGGAGTGGCCAACTCGGTCGAAGGCGGTCTCGTTTGCGAGGCGGTGCTCCTTGCAGGCGCTCCTCCGGGCTTGCCGCGCATATGGCCTAGGCGAACGCTTCCTCGCCGCGGCGCAAGAGGAGGGCACCTTTGGCGAGTGGCTCGACGAGCTGCCGGTCGCGAGGTGGCTGCGGCGACCGCCCGGCTGATCAAGCACTACTCGCGCTCCGGCGCGTGGGTCGAGATCACGCCCGCAGCCCTAGCCGGGCCCCGCGCGCTGGCCGCGACCGCGACGCACCGCGGCCCTCACTCGAGCCCGACCTGCCTATCAGACGCGCCGGAACCGTCCGACTGTAGCGAGCGACTAGCACACCCTGCCAAGAGTCCCCAGAAACCCGAGGAATCACACAGTCCTGTGTGATGCACGCCCTGCGAGCGGGGCGGGGTGCGCACTGTGCCTCTGTGTTCGTGCGTCGCCCATCTCTCTTGGAGATGACTGCTCTATTTATTTATGAGTGCGAGGTAATCTCGACTTGCCTTCCCAAACTGTCACTCCCCTCTCCCCTTTCTCCCGGCCGGGGTGGGGCGCGCGCGGGGGCGGCGGGCGTGCGGGATGTCCGAGATGTTTGGTTTTGTGATGTCTGTGGGCCCGAGAGCGATATGCCATGCGTGTGTCCACCTTTTGCGTTTGTTTCCTAACATCGAGGGCTAGCTCAAAAGAACTGTATGACCCCCTCACTGGGCACGGGACTGGCGCGCACTGGCACGTGCCACCCAATGTGTGCAAAAAATTATGACTCTTTACCGTCAGTCTATGTGAGAATGTACACTCATTGACCCTTTGGACCGCTGAGCGCTGCGCTTGGGTCACGCCGCCTCGCCAGCGGCCAGGCGCGTCACGGTAGGACTCGGAGTCGCAACCAGCCAACCAGGGCAGAGAGTTGACTGCCTCTCGCTCGATCGAGCTCGAGGCTCGAGAGCAAGAGACCAACTGGAGACCAAGAGCGCCTGCCAACACCCGTCCCCCCCCCACTGCCCCCCATGACGCGGCGTGCGGAAGGCCTGGCACGTGGCAGCCGCGGCCTGGCCCTGCGCGCCCTCGCGGGCTCGCGCCGCCTCTGAGCTCTGTCTGAGTAACCGCCATGTGCCCAGTCTTGGTCGCCAAGGAGCAAGGGCCAAGGCCTGTAGAACGTCTTCTGCTATATGGATTCATTCACACCGCACATCTCCGATCTCCGATCTTCAAGCTACCATTTGACCCCTGCTGCCGCCAGCTGCGATCTCCAATCTCCAATCTCGATCTCCAATCTCCGCCCCAGTGGTGGATGCCCGGCGCGAGGATCTACGATCTGTGTTCTCCATCTCCAGTCTCCACCTTTGACCTCCTGGCAACTGCCAACACGATCCACAATCTGTGATCTCAATCTTTCATCTTCAACCAAGCCCGACTGTGTGGTAGAATCGATCTCCACTCCTGGTCTGCGATCTACTGTCTGCGATCTACTACTCTCTCGCAGAGATCTCGATTACTCCCTCTGAGCTCTGTCTGAGTAACCGCCACATGTGCCCCCAGTCTTGGACTTGCTTCGTTGCTTGGTCCAACGTCCATGGTCGCCAAGGAGCAAGGCCTGTAGAACGTCTTATCTGACAGAGAACATACAAAAATACAAAAACGGAAACGACCGAGAGCGAGCGGAGCGCGACAGCGAGACTGAGAGCGCCGCCCACGACCGCACGACGCCGCACAGCCACAGGATATATTGTACACACGTATATAGCATCTGCGAGCGGCGACTCGCACTCACAGCTCACATAGCAGAGCCCACGCGCCTAGAGGCCGGATGCTCACGCGGCCGCGGGTACGTCGCGCGGGGTCGGGTAGTCTGCGGCAGGGTCGAAGAAGCCACGCGGCGACGAAGCGGCGAGCTTGCTCTTGAAGTAGTTGCGCACCTTGCGCTCCTCGACCGGGCTGATTGCGAGGGCGAGGGCGTCCTGCTGCCTGCCCGCCGCCACGGCCGCCTCGAGCGCCTTGACGCGCTTGCGCGAGTCGGATAGGTCCGCCTTCTGCTGCGCCGTCGTCGCCAGCCTCTCGGCGGCGTCCCAGTCGTAGCTGCGGATGGCGGCCGCGAAGCCTTCGTCGGGCGGGCTCGCCGCCAGCGAGCCGGCCGCCGTGTCCTCGTCCGCGACGTCGAGGCCGAGCTGCTTCTTCACCGCGGTGTACCTGCGGGGACATGTCCAGAAACTGTCAGAGGCGACGGTACCAGGGGCTCCTCTCAGCCTCTGCGCGCGTGTGTGCCAGCCGCGATCGTCGGCGGCGACGCGCGCGCGGAAGGGCTCCTTGTTCTTGTCGGCGGTGAGCAGGGGGAGGATGCGCCGGAACACCTTTGGCGTCACCCACCGCACGAGCGCGGGCGGCACCAGCCAGTGCGGGATCGGGATGCGCGTCTTCATGAAGATGGTGACGTCCACCTTGCCCTCCTCGGCGGAAGGGGCGACGACCCAGGCGCAGCCGTCGACCTGCATGCGCGTGCGCCGCTTCTGCTTGGGCAGGACGGACCACCCGCGGTGCACCTCCTGCTCGTCCTCCGGCGGCGACCGCGCGAAGCCGACGCACGCCTTGCCCGACTCGTCCGTCCGGACAAAGCCGACTGCGCAGCAGACCGAGTCGCAGCCGGGGAAGGGACCCCACGGCTCGATCGAGACGTGGTACACGACGTTGTTTGGCGTGAACTCGTGGACCAGCGCGATCCGCTCGATCCGAGGCAGCCCCGGCCACTTTGGCAGCGGGATCAGGTCGGGCTCCCGCACGAGAGCGACGCACTCGAGCATCGAGAGCGGCACCGCCTGCATCTTCTGGGTGACGAGGGCGACGTGCGACGACTCCCAGTTGATGGCCAGCTCGTACTTGCAGCCGTCCTTCTCGGCCGGCGCGAGGATGGCCGCCTCCTCGCCGCGCGCGCCCATCGAGTCGATCAGCTTTGCCGCCTCCTTGAGCTCCGTGCGCTGGATCTCGAGGTCCTCGGGAGAGAGAGCGCCCTGCGACAGCCGCGCATTGATGCCGGCGGGTTGCATGCCCTCGAATACGCACGGCCCACCCTCGGCTGCCGCCGGCGCGGCAGCCGAGGGAGCGGCCTTGCCATGCTCTGCGTCTTGCGCCACAGCCTCCGCGCTGCCGAGGCCGGAAGGCCGGACCTCGCAATCGATGGTTGCCCCGAAGAACTCGTGCAGGCGCTCGGAGCGCTCCTCCACGTTGGGTGCGCGTTTGCTGCCGCAGGCTCCCATGTATGTTCTAGGGTAGCAGCGAGGGCTCCTTGTCGGGGCGTCAGCCGAGGTCGGGTTCTAGGGTAGCGGCGAGGGCTCCTTGTCGGGGCGTCGCCGAGGTCGGCGGCAACAAGGTTCTCTCGGAGCCCAAGGAGGAGCGGTGTTTTTTTTTGTGGTTTAACCCTTTTGCTTCTTTTCCGCTCATGGTGAGCAAATCTCGATATATCTCCAGTCGTAGCGGTGGAACTTTTTTTGGCTCGGTCAATTATTTAGCCATATATGAGAGGATCACGGCACAGTGTCGTTTGAGTCGACGGTAACTCTCCCACAGCCCACGTAACTCCGTCTTTTTCAGGCACCCGGAGCCCTCCGCGGCCGCTTCTACGCCGGCGAAGCACCATCAAGCTGCTGTACGGCCCCGGCATCGCCTCCCCTGGCTTAGCTCTCAGTCAAGATATTGTGCACATGGGTGGCCTCTACAATCCTATACTCACTGACACTGAACCTCCCCGAGCTCGTCCCGGTCCGTCACGGCCATCCTCGTCCTCCGGCGGGCCCCCGGCCGCGGCGCGGTGCGGCGGCGTCACAAATCCGACCACAGAGCACCGGGACGCGGTCGGGCGATCTGAGGCCCAGGTAGGCGAATGCATTGCCCATCCAGGGCTATCACCTGGACCTATCAACAGGCGCCTGCGGCGCCGTGCTCAGGAGTTGGTTTTCACTCGCTCGAAATGTGTACGTAAAAGGGTTAATCAACACATCTCCGACACGCCGAGTTGTTCCTCTATAAAGCGGCCAATTTGACGTGTCTTCTTTCTTTTTCGCACCTGTGTCGAGCCTGTCTGCTGTGTGAGAGAGTTCTTTTGTTTAAATTCTTTTTCGCCTTGGCACGGGAGAAGACTGGCGCACACTCGGCACTGCCACTCTGGCACACTAACACAACGCGGCTCAACGGAAGAAAATCGTTAGAAATCTTCTGCGCCGCGCGCGGTCGCACTTTCTTTTTCCACTTCTGCCCGGTCCCCGGACTGTAAGTTTCCGTTTCCCTTGCCGCCGCTTTGCGGTGTATTAGAGTCCGACATCACGCGTCAGGCGCCGTGAGCGTGACTTGTTCAAACCTCGCGGCGTCATGCCACGCCATTCTCTCGCATCTCGCGAACAGTACAGATGGTCGCGCGCGTGCGGCGGAACGCGGCGCGAGACGCCTCGAGACGCGCGCCCGCGTCCTGGCGTTCAGCCGATCTCCCGGTGGCCCGCCAGCGGGCTATCTGCCCGCTGGCGGCGGCGCAATCTCAAAGTCGGTCAGCACGGCCACGCGGTACTTGCCGTCCTTGTTGACTTCGGTGACGCGCACGTCGACCGCGTCTCCCCTCTTGAGCCCCACCTGGTCGATGCTCTTGATGTACTGCTCCGACAGCTCCGAGATGTGGCAAAAGCCGTCCACCCCCGGCCGGAGCGCCACAAAGACGCCAAAGGGGACCATGTTTTTGATCTCGCACGCCTCGTAGATGTCGTCGACGCGGATGGGCGGCGGCGGCGGCGGCGGCGGCCCCGACGGCCTCGGCGCCCTCTCGGTGGCGGCGCCGCTCTCGCCGACGAGCTCGCGCACCTGCGTGGGGAGGGGCGTGGTGAGGAGGGGCCGGGGTGGGAGGGCGGGTTGGAAGGGCGGGTGGAGGAGGGCGGGTGGAGGAGGGGGCGCACGCGGGAGGAGGGTGCGACGGAGCTTGGTGGAGGGGGGCGGGGAGGGGCGACGGAAGAGCGACGGGGGGGAGCGCTGCCTGCGCTTCGGCGAGAGCGATCGCCTCGTCGGAGGTTGACGTGATCGTCACCACCGCGGGGTCCGACTTGTCGATCGAGATGTTGTCGACGCCCGTGTCGGAGATGAGGCCGTTGATTGTCGCGCCGCCGGGGCCGATGATCTTGCCGACGACCTTGCTCGGCACCGCAAAGCTGCGGATCCGCCCAACCCCGGGAGGCAGCCGCACCTCGGAGTCGCCGCACGCCTTCCGCATCTCCGAGAGGATGTGCAGCCGCCCCTCGCGCGCTTGTGAGGCCGTGCCGTGGGGAGCGTCGTGGTCGCGCCGTGCGGGCGTGTCTCAGCAGCCGCCCCCCCCCCCCGCGCGCCTGCCGCAGCGCGCGCCGCATCAGCTCGATCGAGAGCCCCTCCCACTTGATGTCCAGCTGGAAGGCGGAGATGCCCACCTGCGAGCGGTTGGGCCTCCACCGCTGAGTCCCCCCACGGTGCCCTCCAAGCTTGTGGGGGGGGGGGGGGGGCCCGGGCCCCGGGGCCGGCCCAAACTCTTTTCCGGGGACCCTTAAATCCATCGTGGCCAGGGCGTCCCCCCAGCCCAAGATTTCCGTCAGGAAGAATGGGTCGCCCCCCCCCCCCCAATCCTCCAGGAGGAGCCTACGGCCCGACCTCTCTCACGCTGAGCTCCACCACCACAGGCACACCACCACAGGCAGCTGGCGGCGGGGAGGGGCGCAAGGCAGAGAGGCGCTCGCCCCATATCTCCCCATATCTCCCCATATCTCGCCCATATCTCGCCCATATCTCGCAGGGAGGCGCTCGCCCCATCGCGACGCCCGCGACGAGGCTCTTGAGCGGCACGCCGGCCGCGCGCATCGAGAGGGCGCCAGCGCAGACGGAGGCCATCGACGAGGAGCCGCACGACTCGGTGATGAGCGACTCTGTCCGGATCACGTACGGGAACTCGTCCTCGCCCGGCAGCGCGGCGCGGAGGGCCCGCTCCGCGAGGTTGCCGTGCCCGACCTCGCGCCTGAGGGGCGAGCCGAGGAGTTAGTCGTGGCCCTTCTTAGAAGAATGAGGAGTCATGATCAGCGCCTGCCGGGCGAGCCGACCCGCCCAACCTCTCCCACCGAGAAGGGCGGGAAGGCGTACTGCAGGTAGAAGCGCTTCCTCTTCTCGCCTGCGGCAAGGACACCGAGGATGCGAGAAGGCAGGCTGCAGGCTGCAGGGAGAGGCGCCTCCTCTTCTCGCCCTCGAGCAGGTGGGGCCAGCTCGGCCCTCTCTCGGCTACGTCTCTGCTCTCTCTCGCCCTCGAGGTCCTCGTAGCGCTGGGCCATCGACGAGTCGCCCAGCGTCGTCGTGCCGAGCGCCTGCGTCTCGCCGCGCGTGAAGAGGACCGACCCGTGCACCACGGGCGGCAGCGGCGCCATCTCCACGCTGATCGGCCGCACCTGCGTCGTGCTCCTGCCGTCGGTCCGCTCGCCGGTCGCCGCCACGATCTCGCGCATCGCCTCACACGCCATCTTCTTGAGCGCGCCGCGGATCTCCGCCTCCTCGAAGCTCGCAGACGCGAGCAGCACCTCGTCCTCGCCCTTGCCCGCCGTCGACGGCCCCTCCCCCTCCTCCCCCTCCTCCTCCGCCTCCTCATCGTCCCGCGCCGCCGCCGCCTCCGCCGCCGCCGCCTCGCGCCGCTGCGCACCGACCACCTCCTCCACCACCCTCGCCTGCAGGTCGACGCACGCCCGCTCGCGCTGCTCCTTGGTGCCTCCGACCATCGCCTTGCGGTAGGCGTTCGGCAGCGCCTCGCCGTCCACCTGCAGTCCGGGCGGCGGCGCGGCTCGGAGGAGGGGGGCGCGGCTGCGCGTGCGCCCTCGCGCGGGCGGGTGCGCCTCAAAGGCGTCGAGGTAAGGGGCCACTCCTGCGGCGGGCGGGAGGAAGCCGGGCGCGTGCGTGGGCTGGCCGATGCTCTCCGCCCAGTCCTGGATGGCGGAGGCGATGGTGGCGATGGCTCCGAGACCGACCTCGAGCGCCTCCACCTGGGGCGGGCATGGGGGGGGGGGGGGACAGGGGTGGAGGGAGAGTGGGAGAGGGAGAGTGGGAGAGAGGGAGAGAGGGAGAGAGGGAGAGAGGGAGAGTGGGAGAGAGGGAGAGAGGGAGAGAGGGTGCTGCTGAATACGAGGAAGCTGCTGAAGACCAGCGTCTCCCCGGGCACATCACGTGTGTCATGCCTCCTCTACTTGCAACGCATCACGCGTGTGTTGCACACTCTGTGCACACTCTAGCTCTCGGACCAGCGTCTCCTCGGGCACAAAGTCGCCCGACCCCTCGACCATCATCACAGCCTCCTTGGTGCCCGCGACGACGAGGTCGAGGGTGGCACCTGGCCCGCGGGGCCGGGGCAGCGGTGCTGACGGCGGACGCGGCGGACGCGGCAGCGGCGGCGGGGCAGCGACGGCGGTGCGTGGCGGTGGCGTGTCGCGCCTCGGAGCTGTTCGGGCGACGGGTTGACGACGAGTGCGCCGTCCACTTGTGCCACCCGGACTCCGGCCACCGGCCTGGGGAAGGGCGCCTCGGAGAGGGCGAGCGCTGCCGAGGCGGCGCAGACGGCGAGCACGTCTGGCGGGTGGACGCCTACCGCGCAGCTGCAGGAGTGTGCAGGCAGTCCAGGCAGCTGCGGGAGAGCTGGCGGCCGGACACTCGCCGTCGTACGCGAGGACGTAGGCTGCGAGCTGCGTCTCGAGGCACCAGCCGGCGGAGATGAGCGGCCGGATCGGCCGGTCGATGATCCGCGCGACCAGCGTCTCGTGGTCGGACGGTCTCCCGTCCCGCTTGATGTACCCTCCGTTGGTCCGCCCCGCCGCCGACTTGCGCTCGCAATAGTCCACGCGCAGAGGCGTGAAGTCGATCGGCCTCGGCGGCGTGCGCCGGTCGATCGTCGCCGCGCAAAAGACGTGCGTGTCGCCGGTGACGGCGGTGACGGCGCCCGAGGCGAGGCGGGCCAGCTTGCCCGACTCGAACGTGAGCAGCTTGCCCGCCACGGCGACCCGCAGCCGCTCCACCCCGCCCTCGGCCGTCATCTCCCAGCTGCCCTCGGCGAGGCCGCCGAGCGGATCGCTCGGCTCAGCGGGCGGCGCCGCCGCCGGCGCAGCCACCTCCTCGGCGTCCGCCTCCACCTCGACATCCTCGAGCAGACTGTCGATGTCGCTCGCGTCCATCGCCACAGCGACGCCACGGCGGGCGAGCGGCACGGCGGCGGAACGCAGCCCACAGGCCGGAGCTGCAGGAAGCGGCCTCAGGGCGGGGCTGAAGCCGAGGGGGAGAAGCAGCAGGGCGGACATGTGTGGAGAGGCCGGACAGGCGGTGGGTGGGTGTACCTCGCGCGGCTCGGTGAAAAAAGAAAATTACTTGCGCTGTAGGCTTGGCTGCAAAGGGGATTTTTGTTGTGCCGACTTCGATCTTCGTGTGTGCTCCGCTTCTGCTCATCTCCCTCTCTGAGAGAGAGATTTTGAGACATGAGAGAGAGAGAGAGTCAGAGAGAGAGAGAGAGAGAGAGAGAGAGAGAGCCGAGATAGAAAGAGAGAGATTTTGAGTGAGACGGTTTAGAGAGAGAGAGAGAGAAAGAGAGAGAGAGAGAGAGAGAGAGAGAGAGAGAGAGAGAGAGAGAGAGAGAGAGAGAGAGAGAGGGTGGGAGTACATTTCTTTCTAATTTTATTTCGCCTCGAGCTGTGCTTAAAAGTTAAATCTCTCTACAACCTCCAATCCCCGTCCTTGCTTGCGTCCCCCCATGCCGGTGTGTCCAGTCGCTGGCCAGCCTCTTCTAAACCAACACTCCCGTTTCCCAAGAAAAGAAAAGTCCAAGCCTTCCTCGATTTCCGCGAGAGCGGCGTCTCACAAAAAGCCTAGCCGTCCCGGCGCAAGAAAAGCCTTGCCGCCGAGCTGTCATTCCTTCTGCAGGCCGCGTGCAGCGACGCGCGAGTCCTGGCGGCGCAGCCGCCCCGCCGTGCGGACCATGGCCAACCAGCCCGTCGACGCGCCCGACGACGTGACCTCAGCCGGTAAGTGTCGAGAGCGCCCCCCGGCCAAAAGTCTTAGGAATCCGCGCTCGGTGACTTTCCCCTTTCTGAGGGTGTTGGGGACCCCCGCAAGCGGGCCGCTTCGCCCCCAGGGGGGCACCCCCGTCGCATGTAATACCTTCTAGGGGGCTTCCGCCC
>NW_005196379.1:161642-177396 GCF_000372725.1 Emiliania huxleyi CCMP1516 | reverse complement strand
GAGCAGGGGGGGTCGGAGGGGTGCGAGAGGGGGCGTGGGTCAGGGGCGCACCGGCCGGCTCCGGGAGCGGCCGTCACGTCGAGGAGGGGGGCTGTCGGCGGCTCGAGCGGCGAGGCGTGCCACTCTGCTTCGCCGCCGACAGCCCCTCTTCCGAGCCGGCGCGTGGCGACGAGCCGCGGCCAGTGTCGCTGGTTCCTTTGGCGGCGCAGCGTTTATCCCCCCCACCCGCGCCCGCCCGCCCGACCGCCCGCCCGCCCTCAGGCCTTGCCCCTTCGCAGGCGCGGGAGCGCTCGCCGGCGAGCACCTCCTACCTCTCCTCGCCCGGCTGCTCCCTTGCCCCGTCGCCCGCCGCGCCCTCGCCCGGCCTCAAGAGCTTGGCGGCCTTTGTCCGCCAGCTCAAGGCGTGGGACGAGGCGTGCGCCGACGGCCGCTCGTCGTGCTGGTTCGAGACGGAGGGCGACCTCCCGCGGCTGGCCGGGGAGGCGCTGCTGGCCGAGGCGGCCGCGACGGGCGCGAGGCGGATCGCCTTTGACGCCGTCGCGGCGCGTCTCGAGGCGACCGCGGCGCCGCCGCCGCCTCTCGGCACCGCTTTGGCCGCGTGGCCCACGGGATGGGGCATCGAGGAGGGCAACTTCTGCGGGCTGGCGCACTGGGCTGTGGAGGTGTGGCACGCGGCCGGGTCGGTCGACGCGAGCCGGTGGCAGGTCGAGGCTGACGGAGGGCGCCTCTTCTTTGTGCGGGTCGCGGAAAAGGCCGCATAATCGCGCTCTCCGCCGAGGCCCGCCTCGGCGACGGCGCTCGCCGCGCAGCAGCAGGCCAGCAGCAGTAGCAGCAGCAGCAGCAGCACGTGATTCTTGACACATGATTACACTACACAGTCCTCCCTTCGGTTGTCGTTTCGACCCTGTTTTTTCTTCTATCGCAGCGCACTCGCATCTGTGAGCCTAGCGCAGCGCGAACTCGCCGTCTGAGCCTAGCGCAGCGCGAACTCGCTCTGAGCCTAGCGCAGCGCCTCGGAAAACACCATTTTGGCTCGCCAACAAGCCCTCCGCGCCCCCACACCGTTAGGATAATACATTTTTTCTTTCTTTCTTTTTGCTAAATCAAAAAAATAAAGTGAACAACGCGTGACGCAACTCGGCTATCAAGAAGATTGCCTCGGGTATGGCAGCGGCAGCGCTCATTATTTTCAGCAGCGCCCTCTCGGGCCCTCGGGCCACTGGCCGCCCGCGAATGCTGGCCGTCCAACTGCAGCGCCAGACCATGGCTGACGTTGAAGAGTGCATCGTCTCTTCCGAGAGTGAGGCGGAGGCGGACGCTTGCTTCGCTTCGGACGCCATCCCCAAGATCCCCGTCAGCCGCGGGCCGGCCCCGCCGCTGAGCGAGATGGATTCTCGGGCCGCCCTGATGGGGCCCGCAGCTTCGCTCGGAGAGTGCATCGTTGATGCAGAGAACGCCGGTGAGATCGAGTCCTGCAAGTCTGACTACGAGGCACTCGTCGCGGGGCCATCTGCCGCGCCGCAGGCGGGCTTCCTGACGCCCGCCGCCGTCGTGCTTCTTTTGGCCACCGGCTTCGCCATCAAAGAGTACCTGCTCGGCGGCATCTAGTGGAGCAACGTTGCCCGAGCACCCTCCGGCGTCCTCACAGCGCCGGGCCGGAAGGAGGCGGCGGCGCGAGGCGCTGCCTACGGGCGGCGCGGGAGCCGAATTCATGTACGTAAAGCATAGTGGCGCTCTCTCGTGCGCGCATCAGTGGTTGTGCGCGCAGGGGTTGGCACGGAAGGCAACCGGCGCACGCTGTGCGCGGTGTCATTCTGCGGACCGTGGCTTTCTGCTGTTTTGATTGTTGTTGGCAAAGCCTGTTGTGTGTGTGTAGTATACCTGTCTCTTACTGGGGGTGCCCGTGCCGCCTAGACCCTAGTTCCGCGGATGGGCGGCCTCCTCCGACCTCCAACCTCCAACCACCTCCCTTCACTCATCACAGTGTACGGATCACGTGTAGTCCCCACTGCCACAGACGCTGTCGTGGGATCGCTCATGTCGCTGCGTTTTCTTCTTTCGCCTGGGTACCGCAAGTGGATTTCGCGTGAGACGGGGTTGTGCTTTGTCTGAGCGGCGCCCCGGGCCGGGGCGAAATCAGTGCGAGCCCACTCATGGTCTACGCTATCGCCGATCTGCACGGCGACTATGATCAGGCAATCGCTGCGCTTCGCCTCTGCGGGCTCATCGCGGCCGATGGGTCGTGGGCAGGCGGCAACGCGACTCTGGTACAGACGGGCGACCTGGTCGACCGCGGTCCTGACTCGCTGAAGGTGCTCGAGCTCTTCAGAACCCTGCGACGGCAGGCTGCGCAGGCGGGCGGGCGCGTCGTCACATTGCTCGGCAATCACGAGGCGCTCAACCTGGAAGGTGACTTCCGCTACGTGAACGAGGCCGAGCTGCAAAGCACCGGTCGCGAGACTTGGTCGGAGATGTTTGATCCCGAGGCGGGTGCGATCGGGGCCGAGCTCCGAGGTCACGAGGCGGCGGTTGTGGCGGGCGAGGGCGCCTGCCGCACTCTGTTTGTCCATGCGGGCCTGCGGCTCCACCACCTTCTCGACCACCTGAGGCAGTCTGGCACGGCGCGGCCGCCCGCGAGCCTGGTACAGTGGTGGGCAAGCGGCGCCCCTCCAACGCCCTCGCTGCAAGTGTAGGCTTCGACTGCCGCCGCAGCGCTCGACGCTCTCAATGAGCGGATGAGGCTCGCCCTCGGGCAGGCGGGCCTCTCTCCCAGCTGCCTCTCTCCCAGCTGCCTCTCTCCCAGCTGCCTCTCTCCCAGCTGCCTCTCTCCCAGCTGCCTCTCTCCCAGCTGCCTCTCTCCCAGCTGCCTCTCTCCCAGCTGCCTCTCTCCCAGCTGCCCCTCTCTCCCAGCTGCCTCTCTCCCAGCTGCCTCTCTCCCAGCTGCCTCTCTCCCAGCTGCCTCTCTCCCAGCTGCCTCTCTCCCAGCTGCCTCTCTCCCAGCTGCCTCTCTCCCAGCTGCCTCTCTCCCAGCTGCCTCTCTCCCAGCTGCCTCTCTCCCAGCTGCCTCTCTCCCAGCTGCCTCTCTCCCAGCTGCCTCTCTCCCAGCTGCCTCTCTCCCAGCTGCCTCTCTCCCAGCTGCCTCTCTCCCAGCTGCCTCTCTCCCAGCTGCCTCTCTCCCAGCTGCCCCTCTCTCCCAGCTGCCTCTCTCCCAGCTGCCTCTCTCCCAGCTGCCTCTCTCCCAGTTGCCTCTCTCCCAGCTGCCTCTCTCCCAGCTGCCTCTCTCCCAGCTGCCTCTCTCCCAGCTGCCTCTCTCCCAGCTGCCCCTCTCTCCCCAGCTTCCCCTCTCTCCCAAGCTACCCGCCCCGCCTTCGAGCCACCTCGAGCAGCCTCACTCAGGCGAGGAGTCGGCCCTATGCCGACTTGACGGGCGACGACGGGCCGCTGTGGCGATCGAAGCCGCGGCACCGCACCCCACCTCCCGCCCGTGCCCACCCAACAACCGCGCGTCGCAGGTACCGCGGGTTCAGCAAGGGAGCAGAGGCGGAGGTGTGCAGCCCGCTGCGCGCGACGCTGCAGGCCGTCGGCGCGTGGCGCATGGTCGTCGGCCACACTATCGTGCCGGACCACTCCCAGCCGCTGCCTCGCTGCGGTGACTCGTGCCCCACTGCCCGCTCGGGCGGGGTGCAGCGCCGCAGAGCCGCCCCCCTCTTCCCCCTCAGGCGGCATGCTGCACATGCTCGACGTGGGCATGAGCAGGGCGTACTACGGCAGCCTCGCGGCGTGGCGCTGCCAGCAACTCGGCGGCGGGTGGGCGGCGGCGTTGCCTCTCTCCCCGCCTGCCGCCTACCTCTCCCCGCAGGCTGCCGTCGCGCCGCTGCAGGTCGTCTACGTGCCGGAGGGGAGCCCACTCCTTGCGGCAGAGGAGGCGCTTGTCGGAGGCTCGCTCGAGGCGCTGCCGCTGCCGCTTTCCGCCACGGCAGAGCTGGCTGCCGCCCGCAGGCGGAGGAGCGGCGACCGCGCGCTGCAGGCGATCCAGGCGGCGGGGATCGGCGAGCTGTGCAGCCCCGCCGCCGGCTGCCTCGGGCTGAGCGTCGAGGGCGGGCCCTCCGCCCGCGGCGGCGGCTTGCGCGGCTTGAGGTCGGCGCCCGACGTGTTTGAGTGGAGGGCCGCGGCGTCGGCCGCGCGGGTGCGAGGGGTGCGGCCGGAGCGATCCGGCGCCGGCGTCGCTTCGGGGCAGATGGCACAGTCGCCCAACCAGAGCGTTCTCGCTTGGGCTGTCGGGGTGTTGTTGCTGATTGCGTGCACCACATTTTGTCGGAGGCGAGGCGCGAAGCGGCAGCTCGAGGCCCTGAAGCGCGACCCGTCGTGTGCGAGCATTGTTGAGCTCGAGACTGGCAAGCTTTGCTGAAGCGTGAAAAGGTGAGTCGTTTGATCGGAATAAGCGTAAAATAGGTAATAGCCTGGGGCAGGACAGTACTCGAAATTCGTAGCTCCAGCTTGTGCGTTGTGGAGTTATCGGATATCGCGGCTCAAACTTGTATGCTGTGTAACCCCTCAAAATCTTATATCACACGTTAAAAAAATCTCTCCCGGTTGTGCAATATCGAGGTTCGCGCGGACTCTCTGGAGAGAGCGGATAGCGGTGCGCGAGTTGCCGAGTCCTCTATTCTCTCTCCAGGTCTCTTTCTCTCGCCTCAACTCTGCACCGACCTCTCTCGGCTCTCCAACTCGAACTCCATCGTGGTGCGCCCGGGTTCTCGCCGCCGTCGCGCGGGCGGAGTTCCGTCTCGTTCCGTCTCTCCGGACTCCGTCCGCCTCCGTGCACGTGCGTACCGGGGTCCGGGGGGACGCCTCGGATCCTCGTCAGTTTTGATGAGTTTACGTGTGAGTAGACGCAAACATGTGAATGATGAAACATCTCATGACTCATCTCGCGCAGGCTGGCTTTCATCGAGACGGAACTCACATGTGGACACGGTCGCAGCGAGGCCAACACGCGATGATTACCTCGAAGCGATGATCAAGATGATGACTACGGAGCCTCAAAAGCAGGCCGACCTACCACCCTGCTCGCGTGCCATCGCCACACGCGATGGCACTGCCGTCGTCGCCGCCGCTGAGGGCGTTTAGGGCGAGGACGGCGGGCATGGACAGGTTGACGCTCAGGCCGTTGCTGCCGCTCGCGCTAGAGTGGTAGAGGCTAGCGAGGGCGGCGTCCACGCCGCTGCTCATCAGCGAGGAGCCGTCCGAGCCGTCTGTGGCGCTGCCCGCGTCGCCGCCGCTGCCTGCCAGCGCGTCGGCGAGGAGGGAGTGCTCGTTCTGAAGGGCCTCCATCAACTGCTCGCGCATCTTGGCAACCTCCTTCTGCTGCCGAGACTCGGCAGTCGCCGCCTTGACCGCCGCCTGGACCTGCGGGCGTGTAGAGCACGTGTAGCAGACGTGTGCATGGCAAGTGCGACGGGCGGGCGGTGGGGTGGTGGGGCGGCGGGCGATGGGGCGGCGGCCGCGCCTCCGCGAGCTGTGTCTAGGAAGTGTCTAGGAAGTGTCTAGGAAGTGTCTAGGAAGTGTCTAGGAAGTGTCTAGGAAGTGTCTAGGAAGTGTCTAGGAAGTGTCTAGGAAGTGTCTAGGAAGTGTCTAGGAAGTGTCTAGGAAGTGTCTAGGAGGTGTCTAGGAAGTCGCCTCCGCGAGCTGTGTCCTGCTCTTGTCGAGCGTGTCGGCGACGGTCTGGTTGGCGGCGCGCAGCTGCTGCTCCGCGGCAGACTCGTCGCCCGGCCGGCCGTGCTCGAGGAGGCGGTGCATCCGCAGAGAGGAGGGCGTCGCAAAGTGCTTCTCGCAGCCGTCGATGTCGCACGCGAACGAGTCTGGCTTGTCGTGCAGCCGCAGGTGGTACTCGAGGTGCTTATTGACCTTGAAGGCCTTGCGGCAGCCGGGACTACAGGCGGGCGCGAGGCGGCTGGGGAGGGGCAGAGAAGGCAGAGGCGCTTGCCGCAGCCGCGCCGAGGGCAGACGAAGGGGCGCTCGTTCGAGTGGGTGTTCATGTGCCGCTGCAGCAGCGTCCGGTCGACGAAGCGCTTGTCGCACCTCGGGGGAGCGGCGGGCACGGGCTCGGGGGCGGGGGCGGCGCGAGGCGCGCGCGAGCCTCCTCGGGGGGCGGGAGGCAGGCGGGAGGCAGGCGGGAGGGGTGGGGTGCGTGGTCACCCCTCGACCGTGCAGACCCACGGCTTGTCGCCCGTGTGGATGCGGTAGTGGCGCCCGAGGCCCCACTTGGAGCCAAACGCCTGCCCCGCCCGGTGGCGCAGCCGTCAAGCTGAGGGGAGGGGCGGCGGGGTGGGGGGCATGGAGGAGCGAGCGGACCTTCCCGCAGTTTGGCCACGTACACATGTGCTGCCGCGCTTTCTCGTCGTCGCCACCGCGCCCGCGCCGCCCGCCGCCGCCGCCGCCGCCGCGGCCTCGTCCCCGGCCTGGGCGCCTGTGGCAGCGGCGAGACGGCTCGGTGAGAAGAGCGGTCCATGTGCGCAGCTGCGGCGGGGAGGGCGGGCGAGGGGAGGAGGGGAGGAGAGGAGGAGGGGGGGAGGGGAGGCGGGGAGGCGGGGAGGGACACGTGCGGCGCATCTAGGAGAGGCTCTCCTCTGCGAGGAGTCGGCGC
The DNA here is from genome assembly GCF_000372725.1 of Emiliania huxleyi CCMP1516. Lineage (NCBI taxonomy): Eukaryota > Haptophyta > Isochrysidales > Noelaerhabdaceae > Emiliania > Emiliania huxleyi. The sequence continues at coordinate 170,750 of NW_005196379.1, read as the reverse complement.
TGCCGCTCGCCGCCGCGCCGCTGCTCGACCCCGCGCCGCCGCTCGCTGGAGCTGGAGCCATCGCTTCCGGAGCTGGAGCCATCGGTGCGTCTGCCACGACTCCGTAGCATCCGTCGACAGCTATCGGCTGCACCTCCACAGCCATCGGCTCCAGCTGCTGCAGCTCCGGCTGAGGTGGCTGAGGTAGCTGCGGCTGCTGCAGCTGCGGCTCCGGTTCTGGTAGTCGCGCCTGCTGCAGCTGCGGAGCTGCAGAGGTCTGTGTCGCCAGCGCCGACCCCGCCGAGCTCTCACCCGCTTCGTCGGGCGCCGTGGCAGCGCCGGCGAGGGGGCTGCCAGTCGCGGCTGCTACGGGGCTGCCCGCGCAGCTGGCCCCTGCCGCAGAGATGGAGGGGGCGTCGTCGTCGTCGCCGCCGCCGCCGACATCGCCACTCGCACCGCTCGCATCGCCGCTGGTGTCGCCAGTGCCACCGCCGCTGCTGCTACTGCCTCCGAGGCCTCCCATGTCGAAGGAGGGTTCAGACGACGACACGACCGAGACGGGTACGATCATAGGCGATGCACCAACTCCGCCGCTCAGCTGCTGTGCCGCAGCCTGGGCGACGAGCGACGCGTGCACCGAGTCCATGGACGAATTGCGGCTCAGGGCTGCGGTTGCGCATGCTCCGCGCGGCGTCTCCTGGCCGGGCAGGTCGGAGAGGAACTCGTACACCTCCTGGATTGTGATGTCGGCGGATGACGAGGCTCCCTGGGGGGCGGTCATCATCGGTGGCTCCCGACTTCGTCGAGAGCGGGTGGCCGGCGAGCAGCAGGCACGAGCGGGGCGTGCACTCCAAGCCGCTTCGCGTCGTGCCGCTGGGTTCCGGCTCCTACCCACGGCGAGCGCCAAAACAAGCTCTGTTTCGTCTCCTTTTGGGCGGCCGAGCTGAACGACGACAACTGGGGCTGGAAGGTGGTCAACGGCAGCTGCGACGGCCGGCACTTCAAGCTAGGCAAGGGCGGGTCCAAGCGCTGTGAAGACCTCAGCATGGCGGTGCAAATGTCGAGCGCAACCTTCTCCGGTCGAAACTGGAGCGTCGCTGTGCGCGCGCTTCCGACGAAAGCGATTGAGGGCCCCTCACACCGGCTCGACTTTAGCTTCAACCTGAAGGGCGACTATGCGGCACGTAACCTCCCTCACGGCATCTTTGGGCAGTCCTTCTCTTCTGCCAAGCCGCTGAATGGCAAGCGAGACTGGTACCCAAGGTCAGGCCGCTTCACCACGAGCGCGATGGCAGAGGGTGCGATAGAAGGCAACGCAGCGATGTACGAGGTCAGCTCCATCTACGCCACTGACTTTTCCTTTTCGCGATTCAACGCGCATCCAGAGAAGGAGGAGTTCTTGCGACCAGAACTGATCAGCGACCGCACGGCCGCAGCCTCCGACGCGAACCCGCCGTCTCCCCCAGCCCACATCTCGCCCCCTTCCTCCACGCCGCCACGCCACCGGGAACTGCTCCCAGCCCCTGCAGCACGCGATCCCGGAGGAGTCCACGGGTCTGCGCCTCAGTCGTACACCTACGCGGGGGCACACGCGTTGGCACTTGCCGCAAAGTCGGAGGCCGGGGCCTCGCACACGCACTCTTACGCGGATCGCCTCGAGGCGCTGGAGAAGCGCTTGGGACTGGATCCTCCTGTGGACCGTCCTAGCACCCCAGTGCAGCGCTTGCGGGCCCTGGAGGCATTTGCCGACATCACACCATCCTTGCCGGCCCTCGAACTACGGCTACATGCGCTCGAGGGGTGGGCCGCCACAGCTGGCATTTGAGGAGAGCGTGGCTTAGAGCGCGGTGGCTCGAAGACGTTGCGCATTCAGCATTTTGTGTTTGAGGAGTGCCCCCGGGGACGAAAAAAAACTGCAACGGTTCTCGGTTGCATCTTGCTGGCATCTTGCAAGCACACACACGCTGCGCACGCTGGGTGAAGAGCTCCTGATTCTGTTTGAATAAAAAGAGCACGCGCAATACTAGGATCTAGAGGGCTAAGGAGTGCGTCGTCTGGACACGCGCCACACTACCGTACAAACTGTAATCTGCGGTGTTCGTAATCGGAAGAGTTGCAGCACGCTGGGATGTAGAGGGCAGCAGAACTCATGGCGCCACCGCCTCGAGCTCAACACCGGCGCCATTGCTCGCTCTCAGGGGCTTGCGCTCGACGTCTTCGCCCCTGAGGCGCCGATGGCGGGAGGTTGCGGAGCACTGCAGCACCCAGACCAGCAGGAGGTCGAAGGTGAGCACGAGGACGAGGCACGCGAGGAGCGTGAGGAGGGCGGCGACGTGGTCTGCGAGCAGCGCCTCGAACTGGTCCTTCCGCACGACGAGCGTGGTCGCCTCGATGCGCTCCCAGTGCTCCTCCATCCACGCGTCGATCCGCGCCTCGCCCAGCGACGACAGCGCCGCCGCGGCGCCGATCAGGGAGAGGAGGAGGAGGAGGAGGACGGAGGCGTAGGCGCGGAGGAGAGGTGGCGACTCGTGCTTCGAGCCGAAGACGCCGAGGAGAGAGACGCCTGCAGCCGCACGGGCGGCGGGGTGAGAGGGCGTTGCGGCATCGGGGCGGCGGAGAGAGGGGGCGCGCGACCGAAGGTGGCAGCGCCGAGGGCGACGAGGGCCCAGTCAAAGTACACGGTGGCGACGTCCGTGGCGAAGATGAGGACGACGCCGAGGGCGACCAGGGCGGCGCCGAGCAGGCCGGTGCCCAAGGCGATGACGAGGACGGCGTGGCGAGCGACGGCGCGCAAGCCGACCAGCCTGCACACGCTCACCATGCCGCAGCCGAGCAAGAGGGAGGAGGTGGTCGTGAGGGCGGCGGCCGCCTCGACGTGGCGGTAAGGGTCGGGCAGGTCGACGAGCCGGTGCGCGTCGTTGAGCCGGACGAGGCACGTCCAGTACCGCGAGACGATCGCATCCGCCTGGGGCGAGGGGGTGGGGCGGGGTGTGTGTGTGTGTGTGTGGGGTGGGTGGGGGGGGGGGGCGTCGTGCGCTTGAGCGAGCCGCGGTCCGCTGGTCCGGGCGGAGGGCGGGAGAGGGGCGGGAGAGGTCTGGAGAGGTCTGGAGAGGGCAGGAGAGGGGCGGGAGAGGGGGGGGGGAAGGGAGGGGAGAGGGCGGGAGGGCGGGAGAAGGCGGCAAGGCAGGGGGGTGGAGGCCTGCTCTCGCAGGGCGAAGGCGATGGCCGACACGAAGATGAGGAGGACGAGGGTGGGCAGGCCGCACACGAGGTAGATGCCTGGAGATGGAGGGGGGGCTTCCAGCGACGGGGGGAACGGAGGCGGGGAGCAGGGGGCGGGTGTGCGCGAGGGCGGGGCGAACACCTCCGATCACGCCGCGGCACTGCCCGGGCGGCGAGCAGGAGAGGGCGAGCCCGCACGCCGAGAGGAGCAGCACCACTCCGCTCGCAAAGAGAATGCCTACGGCGAGGTGCAGGACCGAGGCTCGGACTCGTGCTGGCGCCGCGCCGGCGCGCGAGCAGAAGGGGCCTCGGACTCCGTCTCGCACCGCGACGGCCCCCGGGTCGGGCGCCGCGGCAGGCGGGTCCGGAGCGGCTTGAGGAGCGGCTTGAGGAGCGGCAAGCGCGCCGAGCCCGCGCCGGGCGGTGCCGGGGGGCACAGCGGGCTGGGGCGTGTCCAGGGCGGGCGGCTGGGCGGGCGGCGGCGGGGCGGAGGGCGGCGGCGGCGAGTGGGGGTCTGGGGGCGGGAGCAGAGGCTGCGGCGGGCGGGGCAGAGGCGACGGCAGAGGCGGGTGCGGGCGCGGAGGTGGCGGCAGCGGAGGCGGCGGCGGCGGCGGCGGCAGCGGTAGCTGATTGAGGACCCACTGCAGCTCCGGTGTGATCCTTGTCCGCGATGTTCGGTGCGAGAGCTGCGGGTGCGGGGGAGGCAGGGTGGCGTTGTCGAGCAGCGCGGCGCAGTCGATGCCAGGCAGTGCGAGGAGCTGCTTCGGCTTGAGGTCGAACGAGGCGAGCGGCAGGCCGATGGCGGAGGCGGCGAGCAGCAGGCCGAGCGCGGACGACGCGAAGAGGCAGCCTCTCGCGCCTTGGCCGGCGCTCCGCACGCCTCCTGCGCCCTCCTCGCCCTCCTCGCCCTCCTCGCCCTCCTCGCCCTCCTCGCCACCCTCGGACCGAAGCCGGCGGGCGCGCGCCTCGGCGGCCCGCTCTCGCGCGTCCGCCATTGCGGGGTGCATCTCGGCGAGGTCCGCCGGGCAGCTGTCTGCAAGCTGGCACCTACCCGACAAGGGCCAGCCAGGGGGTTGGCAGCGGTCTCGCGGGCCGGAGCTGCCTCGCAGTGGCGTCGCGTCACCCCAGCAGCGATCCGGGCGTGTCTGGGTCCCAGGAGTGAGGCACGATCCACTTCTTGACGAAGCCTCCCGACGCCTCGATCACCAGGGCCGGCACCGGCAGCAGCCGCTGACCCTCCAGCACGCCCTGCACGTCTCGGAGGTGCGCCGCCTCTCCAATCCGGACGAGGGCGTCCCCGCGCCGCACGCCGGCCAGCGCAGCGGGAGTGCTGGGCTGAGGCGTGCTGTCGACGTACGCGAACGGGCGCGCCGACCGCGGCGCCGGACCCAGCCAATCAGGCGGCAGCTGCCGCGCTGCAGCCTTGCTCGCCTCAGCAGAAGGGGCGGCGGCGGCGGCGCTGGGGACAGATAATGGTATCGCCGCAAGCTGCTCGTCGTGCAGCCGCCGCTGCTCGGGGTCCATGAGTATCGCGTGCGCGCGTTGCATCGTGGCGTAGGTCTCACGCGCGACGGCGTCGCCTGGGTTCTTGTCGGGATGCCAGATCAGCCGCTGGGCAGCAAACGCCCGCTGGATTTCGTCGGCGCTGGAGCGCCTGGTGAGCTTGAAGCTGTCGAAGCCTTGGATGCAGCTGAGCGTTCTGTAGGCGTCGGCGGGGTCGGAGGCTGTCATTCTGGCGCCGCAGTACACAGTCTCAGCCCACTGGGTTCCGGCTCCTACCCAGATAGGGGGTCTGCACTTGGACCCTATGCAATAGGTAGGTAGGTCCGGTTTTGACCGCCCCAGAGGGCCCCGCAATAGGTAGGTAGGTGGCGGTGGTGGTGGTGGTGGGGGGGGGGGGGGTAAAAAACCGCTTCGCTTGCGCGGGAGAGGCGCGTTTAGCCGCGAACGGGGATGCCAGGCGAGTCGCCTGCGGCTGGGACGCCAGCCGAGACGGGTGCGGCGGCGGCGCCCGCGGTGGCGGCGCCCGGGACGGCACCGCGGTACAAGCCGGCGCGCGGCGGGCGCTGGGAGCCTATTCACAGAGGGCTCACGGGTATTTTTTCGCTTCGCTGCGCGGCCTGGGAATAGGTAGGTAGGTGAGGCACGGAGCCTGGCGATTGGCGCCCGCAATAGGTAGGTAGGTAGGGCGTTTTGGTGCGAGTCATGGTAAACAGACCCCCTATCTGGGTAGGAGCCGGAACCCTGTGGCCGTGCTCGGCGCTTGGAATCCTCTCCGTATGACGTCTTGTAAAAGAAAGAATTTTCCCTAGGCGTCTCGCGGCTGCGTATTCTCGTATTCTTGTATTATAATAAGGTATTGCGTAGGGGCGGTGCGTATTCTCGTATCACTAGTTAGTGTCGTGACTCGTGTCCACTAGCTCCGAGTAGCGGAGGGGGTGCGGTCTGCTGCTATGTGGTGACTGTCCCTAGTCTCGGAGGGGGGCTTGAAGGTAAGAATATTTTATTTTTTTTGCTGCTAGGGGGGGCCAAGGAAGCGCGAGGGAAAAATTCCGCCGCTGAGGGAAACCCGGAGCGCTGCCGTACGCCCTCGGAGACCCATGTTATGGCCCTGCGAACGCGCACCCCCCACAGGGCTAGGGCTCTCTTGCCCGTAACCCGATCCCGATCATCCGGCCCGCTGGGTGCGCTTCTCAGCTCCCCGGCCCTGGATGTGAGGCTAATAACTGCACTCCAAGTGCTCCAAGTGCTCCGTACGCACAGGAGGAAGCGACAGGAGGGAGAACGACGAGAGTGGGAAGACCGCGAGGTGGCATGAAGGTTGCAGCGAGAATCGGCGAGGGCCGCGAAGGGAGATAGAAAGAGGCCAGGAGCATTCGCCAGGTCGTGTGAAGAGCAGCGATTGCCGTAGCGTGTCGTCATCATCTGTCTAGCGTCCACCCATACCGCGTTGGTGTCCAGTCCGTGCCTGGCTGTTCTTCACCTTTCTACCTACCTACCTAGTGGGTGAGTGGTCCCGGGCCCTGCGGCGAACTAAGTCGACGCAAGTTAGTCTGTGTACTGTGAGCTGTACGAGGCCTAGTGGTGCGCCGAGGCAGGTCAAGTGCTCCCGGGAGTCGTGGTCGGAGGCCGGGACACTACGCGCACTAACTTAGTGTGCGAAAGTGAGTGCCTCCAGCCTTAGTGCGTGGAGGTGAGTGCCTCGGGCCGGCCGAGAGCTGGGAGTGGTCCGCTCGCAGTGCTCTTAGAGGCGAGCCCGGCTACTACGCGCACTAACTTAGTGTGCGTAAGTGAGTGGGCCGCCAGCGAGCGGGCTAGTGGCAAGTGGGTGAGTGCCTCCCGCCACCCCGCCCCCACTAAGTTAGTGCGCGTAGTGGGTGGGCCGCCTTCTAGTGGTCGGCAAGAGGCCGTGGCCAGTGCCCCGGCCCTGCGCGCTGCGGCGCCCCCCCTAGTGAGTGAGTGCTCACCGACCCTCCCCGCACTAAGTCGGCATCATCATCGCTGTTGTGTCCAAGACCTGGCGAAGGCCCTGACGAGAGGCAGACGCCCAAGCGCCAAGGGTTACCACCACTCCTTAAAATCCCTGTGTGGTGGCGGCGTGCCGTCCTCCCATCCCTCCGTTGATGTTGGCCTGCTTTCTTTCTTTCTTCCCTTGGCGTGGGGGGATTGTAAGAAACCAGACAACCCAAGGGAGGCATGCGAGGACGGCGACCCCGCCTCCCCATTGGGATTTTTACCAAACGGGGGTTGCAGTCGCGTTATCGTCCGCCCCACCCTTGGGCGTCTGCCTCTTCCTATCTCTCTTCGCAGTCCCTCGCCGATTCTCGCTGCAACCTTCATGCCACCTCGCGGTCTTCCCACTCTCGTCGTTCTTTCTCTTGTCGCTTCTTCCTCTGTCGCGTCGCTCTCCTCTGCCTCGTCCTGCGACGACGCCGCTGCCTGCCGATCCCTTGCCCTCGCCTCTCGGTGCAACTCTGCCCTCCTCGCAGCATATCCTGGCCCCTCGAGGTTATCGAGCTCTCCTCGCGCAAGGACGACTCTTCTGACTCCCACTGCGACCATTTGCCGCCAAGTCATATCGTTGCTCAGGTCCACTCTCTCTTCGGACACTTTGTGCCTTCACGGAAGATGCTGGCGCTGGGATCCCCTTCGGGTGCATCGTGACAGCTGACGGCGGGATTTCCACTGGTTCTTCCTCCTCAGAGAGTCGTCTTCCCCAGCTTCCTCCCGTTCGGCTCTACGTTCAGCGCGTTCGGCGTGGCTCACCCTCCATGCCGTGAACAGGCGCTTTATCCACCCTATGCTCTTCTCTCGTTCCTCTGCCCGTGCCTTGGTCTTGCTTGTCGTTGTTTCGCACCCATGTCTGTATGGCAATCGAGGCTGCCTTCCCCACTACCTGTAGTTCACTCGTCACCTCTCCTGCGAGCTCCCCTCTCTTTCTTTCGGGTATGGAGTCCCTTGTCGTGCCAGTGTGCTGCCCCATGCGGAATCGACCATCAAGTGCGTGAGCGAGAGCAAGAATTCTTGCCAGCATTGCCCGGGTCGCACGATGACCAAGCGCTCGCGCGAGACCTTGGTCGCGCAGGACGCCGCCGCCGCTTCCTCGGACGCTTCGGACGTCGCCGCCGCCGCCACCACCCACACCGACGCCGCCGCCGCCGCCGCCGCCGCCGGCTCTGCCGCCGCGCCGGCGGCCAGCTCAAGCTCGCAGGGAGGCCTCGTAGAGCTGTCGTCCACCGTGCAGCTCCCGCAGCAGGGTACGGCGCCGGCAGTCTCGATGCCGTGGGTTGGCTTTGGCACTTACAAGCTCTCGAACGCGCGCGCCGCCGTCCGGACCGCGCTGCGGCTCGGCTACCGCGCGCTCGACTCGGCCTACATCTACGGCGGAGAGAAGACGGAGCCGGAGACGGGTGCGGCCCTCGCCGCCGCGCTGGAGGCGGGCGAGGTCACTCGCGAGGAGGTCTTTGTGACGACCAAGCACTGGCGCAAGTTCCACGGCTACGAGCCCTCGCTCGCCTGCCTCAAGACGAGCCTCCGCCGGCTGCAGCTTGCGCAGGTGGACCTCTGGCTGATGCACTGGCCGGGCCCCGCGTGGAGGACGATGAACCGGCGGAAGGACGAGATCGCGGCGCACGGCCCCTTCCACTACGCCGCCGCCGGCCACGAGGAGGATGCGCTTCCCGCGCTGCGCGCCGAGACGTGGCGTGCGATGGAGGACGCCCTTGAGCAAGGCGCGCCACACGCACCCCCGCACCCTCCGCGCACCAGGGTCGCGAGGTCGCTCCGCACCCTCCCCGTACTGACCGCTGCTACCTGCCGCGCAAGGCCTCACGCGCGCCATCGGCGTGTCCAACTTCAGCGTGCGGTGCGCCCCTCCTTCGCAGCAGCAGCGGCAGGACCTGAGGTCGCTGCCGCCGCCCACCCTCCTCCTGCCGCGCCACCGCAGGCACCTGCAGGCGCTCAAGCAGACAGCGCGCGTCTGGCCGCCCGCCGTCAACCAGGCGGAGGGGCCCGCCCTCCGGGACTCCGCCCCAGGACCCCTCCTCCCCTCCTCAAACATCAGCGAGTGGAGCCAAGAGCTGGAGGATTCAGCTATCGTTGCGGTGGGTACAACTCGTCGAGGTTCTCGAGGTGGATATCCTTTAGGATGTGTGGCAGTCAGTTTGGCTGAGTGTCCTGTCTTGTGGTTCTGTGTGTCGCTCCTGTGTGACCGTCATCGCCCGTCTAGCGTCCACCCATACCGCGTTGGTGTCCCAGACGTTGGACGAACTGTGTTTCGACTTCCCATCAATCAATCAATCTTTTGGCCGCGTTGGGCAGCGAGGAAACCCGTAGTGCGTGGGGACTTCTTGTACGAGCCTGGAAGCTGTTCTTCACCGGTGCGCCTACCTTGAGCACTTGACTCTT
>NW_005196379.1:108138-161542 GCF_000372725.1 Emiliania huxleyi CCMP1516 | reverse complement strand
GCCCGCCTCCGCCCTGCCTCCCCTCCTCCGCCCTGCCGCGCGGCCTCGGACCTGCCTGCCGTCATGCGCCCTGGCTCCCGTCGTCCGCCGTGCCTCCCCTCCTCCGACCTGCCTCCCGTCCTCCGCCCTGCCTCCCCTCGTCCGCCCTGCCTCCCGTCCTACCCCCTGCCTCCCCTCCTCCGCCACGGCCAAGTGGCCAAGTGGTGCATAGGTCGAGCTCAACCCGTACTACCAGCAGCGGGAGCTGCAGGCGTACTGCGCCGAGGAGGGCATCGTGTTGCAGGCGCGTGCAGTCGAGACCGACACAACAAGACTGAGCTTGTGGAGTCTCTCATGTCTCATGCGACGGACGCCCTCGTGCTGCAGGCGTACGCGTCGCTCGGAGGGCAAGATGCGTCAAAGGCGACCACCGACACGTCCACCACCCGTCCACCACCCGTCCACCACCCGTCCACCACCCGTCCACCACCCGTCCACCACCCGTCCACCACCCGTCCACCACCCGTCCACCACCCGTCCACCACCCGTCCACCACCCGTCCACCACCCGTCCACCACCCGTCCACCACCCGTCCACCACCCGTCCACCACCCGTCCACCACCCGTCCACCACCCGTCCACCACCACCGTCCACCACCTGTCCACCACCCGTCCGTGAAGTGGCCACAAGGCGACCACCGCTTCGCTCGGCGGGCCGCTGCTCGAGGCGCCTCCCGTCGCCGCGGCGGCAGAGGCGCACGGCGCCACGGCGGCTCAGGCGATGCTTCGATGGGCGGTGTTGTCAGAGTACAATACACATATCACTGATTTGTGTTGCACTGTAGGTGCTGCTTCGCTGGGCGTTGCAGAAGCGCATCATCGTCATCCCCAAGGCGGCTGCCGCTGTTCCATCTGGGCTACATCTCGGCTGCATCTCGGCTGCATCTCGGCTATGCCTCGTCCCCATTCCCAAAGGCGAACCGCGAGGCGCGCGCGACCGAGAACACGCGCCTCTTCCACTTCTCGCTCTCCGAGCCGGAGATGGCCGCGATCGACTCGCTCGACCGGGGCGAGGCGGGGCGCACCTGCTGGCGCAACGACCCCCTCCGCATGCTCCAGTTCGAGTGAGGCGCTTGGGGTCGAGCGGCGTGGGACGAGCCCGGGGCGAGGGACCCCGAGGAGAGAGGGACGGGAGGGAGCGCAGGTTTTGGTGTGGTAAAGGCGACGGGGGTGTGCCGATGGGTGAGAGCGGCGAACCTCCCCGTGCGCGTCAACTCTCCATCTCACGGGTTCTGGGGACAGTCGTGGTCCCCCTTTATTACTTTACACCCTGCCATTCTGATTTCTGTGAGGAGCTCTTACCGCACTCGCAAGTCACATGCATCTCTCGAGCGACTACCTTGACTTCTACGTGTGTGTCTATTACTAGGGCCTAGGGGGCCCACAGCGCCCCAAAATCCACCACTGTGGGATTTCGCGCCATCGCTTGACTCTGAAAAGCTCTAATGTACCTCCTGCGAGGGCTGTGGTCGCCGCAGACTGGCTCCGACTTGACGGGCGCATGGAGACGTGATCGACACCGTGATGCCTGCATGCGCCCGTCAAGTCGAAATCGACATGCGAGTCGATCTTTGGCCCGCCAGAGGTACATTAGGCGTTTTGTTTGGGCGACAAACAGCGCTGTGACCGCGAAGTGGCGGTGGACATGCTCCCATGTTGCCGACGCGGCGCCGGAGTGGCCGGCGCTGCTCGCCACGACTTAGGGGACCCCTAGGCTTAAAAGGGTGGGCCCTGGGGCGCCTGCGGCTTAAACGGCTTAAAACTTGCCTAGGCAAGTTTTAAGAGCTGCTGGGCCGCAAGCCTATTCAAGATTACAATGAGTAACTCAACTCATCCTTTGGCAGCGTGTATTGTTGAGTATGAGTAGTCATGACGCCTGGTATCCATGAATATGAATACTCACGTCTGCCTGTACTCATGAATATGAATAATGTATTCAAATACAAGTGCGTGAGCAACTTGCAGGTAAAACCCGGGTATACCCGCAAAAGTCCAGGTATACCCGAGAAATACCCGAGCGCGCGTCCACATGCCGCGCACGCCCTACTCCCAGGGTCCCTGCGCCAACTGCGGCGCGCACCGCCTGCTCAAGTACGCGCACCGCACCATGTGCTGCCGTTACAAGTGCCAGAGAGCGGCTGCGGCGCAGCGCCAGGCGCGGCTGGCAGGTGGCGGTGCGGAGACGCGGTCGTGCCGACATTCTGCTACAAGATTGAGGCGGTGCTCGGCATGCGCTTTTGCGACCCCGATCAACTGATCGGAAAGAAGCGGCGCAACAGGCTGGCTGCTGCCGACAACACCATTTGCTACCTCACGCGCGGCACGTTCAAAGAGGACCAGCATGACGCAGGCTTTGCCGATACACGCTGGGTTGAGCTTGAGGAGCTGTACGAGAACTGCGGCAAGGCGCAGCTGAACGGCGCAGTGAAGAAGTACCGAAAGGCGGAAGATGAGGCTGTGAAGGCTGCGATTGCTGAGTTTGAAGAGGGCATTGAGGATTAGGCAGCCAGTAGTGCTAGTTAGTGGCGTGGCTCGATAGAGGATTTGTCGTTCTCTGGTAGGACGGGAACGAGATGATAGTAGGGAGTAGAAGAAAGCAAAGAGGAGCCCTGCGCACGCACGACTCCGCAGGAGAAGCCCCTCCCCAGACAAAACACAAGGGAGAGGTGGGTGGGTCACAGAAAACTGCGGCCGCCAGCGACAGAGCGTCTCGCTGGCGGACGGCGAGAGGAACACAAAGGGACGTCCGGACGTCCATCCACTGGGATGAGATAACTGGAGATCTAAGGTCGAATCTCCCGATTCCACAGCCGCCCACAGGAGCGCCGCCTCAACACGGGGTCTCGGCTCTATCGAGCCATGCTAGCTCCAGCCGCAGCCCCACCCGGCCGCCCGAGGGTGTTCCCGCAGGCAGAGAAGACCAATCCTGGGGGAAGTAACCTTCTCTGGTAGGACGGGAACGAGATGATAGTAGGGAGTAGAAGAAAGCAAAGAGGAGCCCTGCGCATGGGGGAAGTAACCTTGTTCATGACCGGGCTATCGGCTCGCGTGCGCTGTGAAGAGAATAATGACCAAAATTAAAACACACAAACGGAGCCACAGACAATACAGGGCACCGCGGCTAGATATTCACGATGCCACGTCGGCGGCATCCGACGACGAACGAAGCCGCCCCGGCCGCCCCGGCCGCCGATGAAGATGCCGCACCGGCCGCGCCCGAGGAGCCCTCCTTGTGCTCGCCCCCTTTGCCTCGGAACAGCTCGTAGTACTTCTCCTTGATCGCTGCCACTGCCGGCTCGAAGGCCTTCTTGTTGAAGCCAATCCTGACCAGCACAGCGAGGTGGGCCGGGTTGAGGTTGGGGTCTGCCAGCATCGGCGGGGCGCCAGGCTGCATGCGGTGAGCGATCTGAAAGTCAAGCACCGTGCACAGGTACTCCAGTCAAGCACCGTGCACAGGTTCTCCGTAGCTTTCTCTTCGGCCGTCATGCGCCCTTCCCAGAACGACCCGAGGAACTTGACCTGCGTGCCGATAAGATTCATCGGCTGCCGAAGCAGCTTGTATTTTTGCACTTCTAGTCGAGGCTGGGCCTTCTTCCTCTTTGGTGGCATATGCGAAGCGCTGGAGCAGAGATAGCGGTCGGTCGAGTCTCAGGGAGCGCGTTTTGGGACGTGACCGACTGGCCAGTAGTATTCATGGACTTGAGTACAAGTACTCACGCATGCGCCAGACGTACTCATGAGTATGAATACTCAACTGCGGTGGTACTCATGAGTTGAGTACTCACGATGCACGTGTATTCTGAGTACAATACTTGAATACTATTGTAATCATGAACAGGCTTGCTGGGCCGCCGATTCCTTAAACGGTCTTAAACGGTCAAACGACTCGGCAGCCTCCCCGCGCCCTTAAACGCGATCACACCATGAATGGTCTATACTCAAAACTTGCCGACGGGCGGCGAAAGCTCTTCGCTCGGCCCCGAGAGCGCTTCGCTCTCTGCCGCCCGCCCGCCCGCTCGCTCGCCCGCCCGCCCGCCAGCCTCCCCGCGCTTAAACGCTCTAAATGGCTCAAATGGCTCAGGTTGGGCGCGGTGTGCGATTCTCTTAAATGGTCTCTTAAATGGGAGCGGCAGCATGGGCCCAATCTCTTAAACGCACCGAGGCGGCTCTGGAGCCGCCAATCTCTTAAAAGGTCTTAAAAAAATCCGGCCCTCAGAACCCTAGGGGTCCCCTAAGCGCCACGACCACGACGGCTACTCTGATACTCCGGGCCGACCTGTCCTACCCGACGGTGGCACTCTTCCACGTCTCGCTCACGCTGAGAAAAATTCTGAGACGGCGTGCAGCAAAGTCGCCGACGAGTCGGTCCGCGTGACTCCTCGCGTCCCGTACCGTTCTCACCCATCCATAAACTCACTTTGGCCTCACTAAAGCGAAGTCTGAATCCTTAATCCTCAGATTTTAGATTAGGACGCTGTGGGCCCCCCTCTATCTATACTGAATACTCGAAGTAATGCGTAGTAACGTAAAAACAAAGGGTGCTTTATTTTGCACGTGTCTCTCTTACAGACGACACCTTTTCACATATTACGTATTACTTCGCGTAGACACGTAGAAGATGGACAAGACGCGAGATGCATGCGAGTAAGAGCTCTCACAGAATGACAGACAAGAGAGTGAGAGGCCGAACGAGTAGCTAAAGAGCGATAGAGAGGGAGACCGGGAGAGAGGTAGGGGGAAAGACGGAGGGAGGGAGGGAGGGAGGGAGGGAGGGAGGGAGGGAGGGAGAGCACGCGCGCATGCGGATCGTTCAAAACTGCTCTGCTGCCTCAGAGGGCGGCTCTAGCCGCCGGGGGGGGGGGGTTCATCGACGGGAGAGAGTGGCTACTCGCTGCTCTTGTCCAGGCAGGACTCGAACGCGGAGAGGTCCCCGAGCGAGGCCATCCGCGAGATTGAGCCGAGCGCCTGCGGCCGGGGCGGTCCTCTCGCATCGCAAAGGCGTCCCCCCCCCCCCCCCTCCCTCCCTCCATCTCCAACTAGCCCAAGCACACGGCAGGGGTTGGCGCGCCTGCGCGGCGTCTGCCTGCTGCGAGTCGTGCGAGATCGAGCTGTGGATCGACCCTGCGCACAGGCTGGCGAGCTCCTGCACCCGGCGGGAGATGCGGTCGGAGCCGTGGCTGGTGTCGGGCCGGGGGAAGGGGGGCAGCAAGCCAGCGGTGAGGGGCCAGGAGACGGCAGCAGGCCAGCGGGGTGAGGGCATGGAAGGGGAGGGCAAGGAAGGGGAGGGCAAGGAAGGGGAGGGCATGGAAGGGGAGGGCAGGGGATGAGATCGCCTTGAGCGACGCGGTGCGGTAAAGGTCTTGCTCCCCGGGCGGCGGCGGCTCGAGTCTGGGGATCTCGAGCCTGCCCCTGCTCCCGCCCGCCGCACCCATCGTAACCGCCGCGCCCGCCGCCCCTCCCTCCCCGCCCGCCCCGCACGCCGCCTTGAGAGCCGTCGCCAGGTCGAGAGGTGCCCCTCCGAGCTGCTGCTCCAGCGCCATCACGGCCATGAGGGAGGCCCGCGACGACTGCCAGGGCACCGGCACTGCATTTGGCGCCACGAGCGCTGGCGCCATGGCCGCCGCCCTCCCAAACGAGCCGCCGCCCGCCGCCCGGAAGAGAGCTGCCGGCGGCGGAGCTGTTTCGACCAGAGCCTGCACCACCGCCTGAGGCGTGCAGAGGAGGTCCGGGCCGGGCCGCTGCACAGCCGCGGTGCTGCGCCCGGCTGCGACCCACGGCTGCGGCCCGCCGCTCGTCGAGTCGCCCGCCCCCGCCCACTTGTCTGCCGAGGAGGGCTTGCGGGCCGTCTCGGTGCCGGGCAGCCTCGGAGACGGGAGCTTCTGCTTGTCCGGCTTGTGGATGTTCACGTCGCGCGAGCGTTTGTCTGCGCAATGAGGACGAGGAGTGGGTGGGCCGGTGCTGTGAGTATCGCCCTCCCGCAGTGCGGACTCACTTTGGAACCAGACAGTCACCTGCCGCGTCGTCGCCTTGAGCTGCTCTGCCAGTGAGGCGCGGGTAGGAAGGGAAGGGCAGGGCTGGACGCTGTAGACGGACTCCAGAAGCAGCGATCCACCCGGAGGTAGCTTCCACCGCGTCTTTGGGCTCGCCGGCGGAGCTTGTGGTCTTGGTGCCTCCATCGTGTCCTGTCGGGAATCGGGACGAGTCAGGTCTCGAGCGGAGTCCAGGTGCTGGTTCTGGATATCGAAAGTGACGAGCGGACGTCTGAGTGGGTTTGGTGTGGGTATAGGCGGATGAGTGATGTAGTTGGTGACTCGTGTGGGGTAAGAAAGAGAGGTCGCATGGATGGGCAACTTGCCCGACACTCGCCGATCCACCGCGTTTCGTTTCATTAGGAAAAGAATTTGACCGATACATGTGCACCACCAAGGGGAAACTGACCAACCGCTTGTACAGGGTTTTGGGAGCCCCCCGAGCACCGCGCTGCGAGCCTGTCGTGTCCCTTGTCGCAGGCTCTGTGGGGGAGGCGGGGGCCCCCGGAGGCACCGTGCGCCGCGCAGCAGTGCGGAAACGGGGCTCCGGCTCTATTAGTCTCTATTAGCACCGACTTCCCGATTAAGCTAGGTTAATCAGAGGGCAGATTTGGAGAGATCTCGAGGAGTACACACAGATAGACCCTCCAACCATCAGAAAACTCCGACCTGATCGGTCGTACTGACCGCCGACAGATCACTCCAGACAGCAGACAGGCCGACGTCTGCACGCGGCCGGCCGGGCGAGAGGCTTGACACGATCCGACCCTGCGACACTGACGCTGCTGCTCTAGCTATCAGATATGCGCTGCTGACTGCTGCCACAATATGCGACCGGTGCTGACCCACTTGGCGGCCTTCCCGGTCAGTGGTGAGGCGCAGTTCAGAGCTGTCGATGGCGCGATGCCGCGCACTGGTCCCACATCGGTGACACGAGACCACCACGTTTGCCGGTCCAAGAGAGAGGCACCGGCGCTGTCCTGAGAAGGTGCATGGTCCCTCTTGACTGCCCATGCGCGCGAGGCTGTGTAGGCATAGCCTCGAGAGTGCCAGCAGCCAATCCGAGGCAGTTTGTGACGCGCATTGCGTCAGAAGCGTGCACGCGCTGGAAGGACACCTTCCTACTGGCCGTACGATCAGGTCGTCACTGAATGCCGAAGACTAAGGCCGCGAGCTATGCAGGCGGTCAGTTGAGCAGCATGGCACGGTCAGCAGCGCCGAAAGGATGTCGCAAGGCGTGATAGCATGGCCGCAAGTACGCCGGATTCCCATGAAAACAAGTAAAAAATCGCGCGAAAAAGAAAAAAGGCCAAAAAATCGGCGCCTGCGGCGGGCTGGGGGACCCCATCTCGAGAGAACCCCCTGTGCCCCTGCTCGTCCTTCCAAAATTCTGCTCGTGCAGGTTGGGACCCTGTCCTCCTCCCTCTCCCACCCCTCGTTTTGACTTCTCGCTTGGTTGTTTGTTTTTCTTCTTTGCTTCGTAAAAAGAATTTCAAACCTCGCGCGCCAGAAGCACACCCCAACCACTCTCTCTCTCACCCCACAGCCACCCCCAAACATGCGCCGACCGGTATCTGCTCCTGTAGATTACACCCGCCCACACAACAAATCGTGGCAGAGGCTCACACATGCCAGACGTAGACTGTCGCGGTGCGGCAGTTCTCCTCCGCTGGTTCGCGAGCGGAGCCGGCCATGCCAGAGGCCGTCACTCTCGGCGCCGCAGCTGCTCGTCGGCGACAGACGAGGCCGCGGGCACGTCAGTCGATGTAGTCGAGCCCCTGGATCTCAAAGTGCTTGTCCACCTCCTTCGCATCCATGTTGAACTTCTCGATGAACTTCTTGCGCACCTCGAAGCAGTTGTCCGTCCAGCGGTTGGCTGCGTCCTTCAGGTGCGGCAGGTCGGAAAGGCGCTGGCGCAGGTCGAGGACGCCGGCGAGCTTGTCGGCCTGGTGCGCGCGGGGGCGGTGAGGGCCGGAACGGAGGGCGGAGCCGGAGGCGGCGGGAGGGGCGGCGGCGGCGGCGGCGGCGGCGAGAGCCGTGGCGGCAGGGGGTTGGCGGCGAGGGCGTCGGGCGGCGGCGCCTCGAGCGCGCCGTCGAGCTTGGCTTCTTGCGCCTGTTTGGGTAGGGAGGCGGGGGCCGGTCGAGCCACCGACAGGGAGGGAGTGGTTTTGGTCGCGGAGGTGGAGGGGAGGTGGAGGGGAGGTGGAGGGGAGGTGGAGGGGAGGTGCTGCCTGCAGCGCAGCAATGGACGCGGTGGCTCGCTCCGCCTCCACGCCCTCCTCGGGGCCTGAGGGCACGCGGGAGGCGTGGCGTCGGGTGGGGGAAGGCGCCACACGCTCGACCACAGCTCGCCCGCACCCGCGCCGCCGTCGCGAGCCGAACGCTCGGCCGCCGCCGCGCGAAGCTGCGATGCCTCGGCTCGCATCCGCGCCTGCGTGCGGCGGGGCGGGAGGGAGGGTGCGGGAGGGTGCGGGAGGGTGCGGGAGGGTGCGGGAGGGTGGCGGTGGAGGCGGCATCGCGAGACGACGGAGCGAGGGGCGGAATGGCTGCCTCGCGAGTTTGGAGGAGGGGAGAGGGGAGTGGGACGCGCTGGTGTGCGGCGGGATCGGGGTCGGGCGAGCGCCGTCTGCTGGCGGATGGCGGCCGCCTCGCCGCGCTTCTTGGCGCCGAGCTCGCCGGGGAAGGACCAGTAGTAGGTCGAGATGCCGACCTTCTCCTCGTGCACGAGGTCGTCGCACACGAGCTCCTTGAGCACGTCCTTGACTGCGTTGGAGATGATGCCGAGCCTGCGACGACCGCGGCCCGGCGTTCGGTGCGAGTGCGCCGGCCGTACTGGCGGGGAGGAGGGTCACTTGGGCGCGTCGCGTTCGATGTCCTTCATGGTGTACACTGCACGCGAAGCGTGAAACATGCCGAGCATGCGCTGCTTCTTTTCGTCGGCCGACACTCCCCGCTTGCCCTGCAGAGCCGAGGCGGACCGGCGCGTGGAGGCGGATGGCGGTCGGGCTCGAACGGCGCGGAGGCTGCGAGCGCACCATGTTGGTTGAGCGGCGTGTAAGGGCCCGTCAAAACAACCGCCAAAATACTGGCGAGTAGAGGCCCCGCCCACGAGAGAGAGAGAGAGAGAGAGAGAGAGAAAACCGCCAATGGCCGTTATCCGTTAGTGCGGACGTCGCCGCGGCTCGCCTCTGCCGCGGCGGCTGCTGCGCGCACGCGGCGGCGCCGCTCTCTCGCGAGACGGCTGGCGACGCGGCTCGCCGCCGACGTACGGTGCGCTCGTCCGACGGTCCGCAGCGTGGCGTGCGCGGCGCTGAGCGCCGCTCTGCGAGCGCCTCTGCGCCTGCACTGCTTGTCTCTGTTGCTGCTGGTGGTGGTGGTGCTGCTGCTGCTGGTGCCGATGCTGCTGCTGGCGCGGCGCGGCTGTGCAACTGGGCTCGACGCGCGCGTCGCGAGCGTCTGACGCGGCGGGCGGCGTCGGGCAGGTGCGCTTCTCTCTGGGGTGGTGGTGGTGGTGCTGCTGCTGCTGCTGGTGGTGCAGATGCTGCTGCTGGTGCGGCGCGGCTCTCCGACGCGACTCGATGCGCGCGTCGCGGCTATCTGACGCGGCGGGCGGCGTCGCGGGCGGCAGCGATCGCGGCTCGACGGTGGAGGTGGAGGCTGGTGGCTGTGGTGGACTTTGAGTTTGTTTCATGGTCGAGTACGGGGACCGGGGGGTCAACCGGGAGGCAGGGGGCTCAACCAGGCGACGGCGGACCGTGGGCCATCGCGGGGACTGCTGCGTACGGAGGACGCGGCAGATAGATCCGGATGGTCTCACGCCGGTGGGAGGCACCGAGGCGTCTTGGACGCTCAGCTCTACCTTAAGCTCCTGAGGGGCGCGTGGTTTTAACCACGTAGTAGGACTAAAACCCACCACAGACACCCTCCCCACTCCTCACGTGTACACACTCCCTCACCCTCTCCTCTCTCCTCTCTCTCTCTCTCCTCTCTCGCTCTCCTCTCCTTGTCTGTGCTGTCTGCCTGACTCAGGCACTAACTCTGCCGATGCGTGATTGTGTGTGGGCTGCTCCGAGGGGGCCCTCTGTGCGATCCGACGGGTAGGGGGGCTGTGCCCGGGCGGTGTCCGGTGTGGAGTCCCCTTCTGATCCCGCCTGGGATGTTGGGTGTGAGGTTGTGGCGGCTTCGATCCCAAGGGGGGGAGCTGATCCCACTCAATAACCAACTCTCAGGGGCAGTAGGTGGGCGAGCTTCAGGCACGCTCATCTCGATCGTCAAGACGTTGCTACGCGCGGTCTTCCGCGGGGGGAGCTGCGTCGACGGGTGCGGGACCGCGGCGCAGCCAGTGCCGCGGCGAGGCCTCCGGCTGTTTGCGGCGGGCGGCTTGCTGCTCGCTGCGATGGCGAAAAACTCGTCTCGCCACACGCCAAGGGCTTATGCTCTGGCGAGACGTGAGGCGCATGCGCCCAGGAGGGGAGGGGGCATGTGTAACGACACTGCTAGAGATGCCTTTCGGGGCCCAGAGATAAAACTTCTGTGATGCCATGCGTGACCTAGTAGTGTCCCCAGCTATGGGCGTGTCCACGTTGGAGCCAGGTGTGGTGTGGGCGCGAGAATAGCTCCGCCGTTCATGGAGGCAACCGATGCGAGTCGACTGGTGTGTGTCGTCGTGGTTTCGTATCAAGAATTCTCTCTCTCGCCCCGCCCACCCAGGGTACCCTCTCCGAGGACCGAGGGCTCGCCGGGGCTCTGCTCCAAGAGACCTCGAGAGAGCGTGCGTGTGCCTCTACTCGCCAGGCCAAAATACCCTCTGCGCCGAAGAAAAGAATCTTAACAAAACTCCCTCGCACAACACTGGGCACGAAAATATGCCGCGAGGAGGGCATGTCCCTCCTGACGATGAGACCAGGCTCGGGCGTCTGGCCATCTGCGCGGGCGATCAGCGCTGCGCAGAGCGGCCTGTTACGACTGCGTACCCGCTCGACGGGCAGTCGTTTCACGGCCCGGGCACCGCTCTCCACACCCTTGGACACGCCTCTAATCAGGTGCATCGCTAGCCAGGTGCGTCGCTCCCTTACTCATCGTCATCATCCTTCCTTCCAGGCGCTCCGCTTGTTGTGGACCCTATTCACGTGGATCGGAGTGCGCCGAGTCGCGAGGGCTGCCTGTGCCTTCTCCCCATCCTTCGTCGGCGGCACGCGCTTCTTCTTCGAGGTTGGGGAGGAGAATCGAGTCGTTGCTCTCACAATAGGTCGGTGGTAAGCCACAAAGGCTCTCTCCGCCTCTGAACCACCTCTCAGCCTTTCCCCACTCGCCACAGACGACGCTCCGGCACGTCATTCCGCCTGGGGACACGCAGTGCTGGACATCCTGAAGGATCTCACTGGTAGATGCCGGGCTGGCACACTGTTGATAGAAGCAAATGGCCGCCCCTCTCTCCAGCGCCTCTCACCCCGTCGAGGGTCCTTTGGTGCAGGAGAACGAGGCGCGTGCCACCTTCTTCGTCATCTCGTCGTACGTCAACGAGGACAACGCGGAGGTGATGCGCCGCTGCGTGGAGGAGGGGCACGAATTTGGGAACCACATGGTTGCAGACGAGCCGGCGCACCGCTACGAAGCGGAAGAGTTTCGCGAGAAGCTGCTAGAGTGCGAGACGGCCCTGCACAAGTTCAGCAAATACAGCTACGGCCAGGGCGCCAAGTGGTTCCGGCCCCCCTGCGGCGTCTTCACGTCGAGCATGCTGCAAGAGCTGCAGCGGTGCGACTACCACTGCGTCCTGGGAGACGTGTACAACCATGACGTGGCTCTGCAGGACAGCACGGAGTTTCTGATCGAGTACGTCGAGCGCTGCAGCCAGCCTGGCTCGATCCTCATCATCCACACCCCGGAGCCAAACTACCGCGAAAACAACCTGCATGTGCGCTGATCATAGCGAGCACGCCCGCTAGCATGGCCGCGAGCCTCGCCCCCGCCTCCGGAGCGCCGCAACCAGCCCGGCTGCTCCTCCCCGGCCAGGTGCTCGCCACCTTGCTCCCGCGTCTGCGCGAGCGCGGCTTCAAGTGCGTCACCCTGTCCGAAGCCCACCAGCTCGAGCTGAAGCGGCAAGCGCTGAGTGTCCCCGGCTCCCCCGTCCTCTGACGTGCTCTGAGCCCGTGCTCTGAGCCGCGGCCGAAAACGGTTGGAACTACCGTTGAAGTCGCAAACAATCAAACTAAGGAAAATTCTTTTTGTGGGTCAGTGCCAGCGCGCCAGTCCCGTGCCCAGTGTCGGGAGAGAAAGAAAGAAAGAAAGAAAACGGACAACCCAAGGGAGGACGCACATTGTTAAAATTCTTTTCGAAAAAGCGACTTGTCTCGGCATCCACACGGCTCTCTCCACTCATGCGCTCCTCACGCGCACTCTTCACCAGAGCGGCGCCTCGCCACGCTGCTGTCCGCCTCTGTGGCGCAAGGCACAGAGGCGGACAGCAGCAGCGGCCCGAGTCGCCGGTGGCAGCGGCGGATCGTGTCATACAGCAGATGAGGCAGCGTTTCGAGGCGAGGCCGCCTGGCCAGGGCTCCGGCCGCGAGGCCCGAGATCTGCCTCCACTGCCGACAGCGTCCGAGGTGCGCAGCGCAATCGAATCGGTGTCAAAATGCCGCAACGGTGGTGTCGCGTGGACTCTCTACCGCACCCTCCGCCAGGCCGGCGTGCAGGTCGCGCTGCCTGACTTGGCGGTGCTAGCGGCGGCATTCCTGCAGGTCGACAAGGAGGTGAATGGCGCGCAAGCGGCGAACCGCGTGCTCGAATTGCTGCAGGTCGCGCGGGAGCAACACCCTTCGCCCGGCGTCGCGCTCCTGAAGGTCGCGTCGAAGGCGCACGCCTCGCTCGGTGAGCCCGACGCCGTGCTGCAGCTGGCCAGCGAGGCGTCCGAGCTCCTCTCGGGGCTCACCAGTCAGGAGAGGCGCCGCGACAGCCAGGTGCTGTCGGAGATTTCTATGGCCTACATGGCCTGCCAGCTCGTGGAAGCGCACGGCGTCTCTGGCCGCCTCGACCGCGCCTTTGCCATCTACATGCACCTCTGCGCCGGAGCCGACGCCTTGCAGGCTTCGGCGGCGGCAGAGGGAGGGGCTGCGGGCAGCGCGGCTGCTGGGGCTGCCGGAGGGGGCGACGCACACTGGCGACACGATCTCGCAGACGAGGGTGTGCTGCGGGCTGGCGCGGCTGGGTCGGCCTCAGAAGGCGACGGCAGTAAGGGAGGAGAGCAGCAGAGACGAGGGCAGCAGCCAACGTACCGGCGTGGCAGCGCCGCGGACGCGCTCTGGGCGGTGGCCGAGCGTGCAGGCGCGACCCGCGGGGGCGCGGAGGTGGACGCGTGCTGGAGGTCCGACCCACCGAGCGGCTGGGAGAAGAGCGAGAGGAGGCTGGCAAGCAGCCTCGCCGCCGCGTGCACCACTGCCGGGAAGCCCGAGGCGCGCCTCTCCAGAGGGGCGACGCCCGCCCCGCAGTGAAGTCAGCTGCGAGAGGCTGCCCCGCAGGTCGGGCTGGAGGCGGTGCATGCGAGGCCCGAGCCGCCGACGCCGCAGATGCTCTCCCCCCTGCTCGCTGGCTTCGCGGCGGAGGGAAGCATGGCTCGAGTGCTGGAGGCGAGGAGGAGAGAAGGGAAGGCAAGGGAAGGGAAGAGGGGAGAAGGGCAGCACGCCTCGCGTGGGTAAGAGAGCGGCCGCTCTCCGCCACCCCCTCTCGCACCGCCATGCCTCTCTGACGCCTCGCGGGTCCTCGATCTCGCGCAGACGCTAATTAATTAATTAATTAATTAATATTGAATTGCAGGTCCTCGATCTCGCGCAGACGCTCGACTTGCAGCTCCGCAACTCCGCCGTGCGCGCCCTCTCCCTCGCCGGCGGACCCTTTCTTCCCCTCGCCGCCGAGCAGCTCGCCGCAGCTCGCGCGACCGGCGCACGCGTCTCCCTCGCCTCGGAGCTCAAGCTGCTGCAGGCGTGCTTGAGCGAGGAGCGGGTCGAGCTGGCGGAGGAGGCGCGAGATTGCCACGAGATCGCGAGATCGCCGAGAGCCGAGAGGGTGGAGGAACCGTCCAAGCACGTGCGGAGCCTCTCGACCCCCTCCTCTCGCCGCCCCCCTCGCCCCCTCGTCCTCCCCTCGCCCCCTCGTCCTCCCCTCGTCCCGAGCTCGTGCCGGCCCCACTCAGGTGCTCGACAAGCAAGAGGGCGGGCTCGGCGGCGCCATCGACGTGATGGGCAAGCTCGTGCGGATGAGTGCGCACCAAGAGCGGCAGCGAGCCGTGCATCGCAGCATGCAGCGACCAACGGCCGAGCACGAGAAGGTTTTGGCGCAGATCCCTCGAGACGCGAGGGACAGGATCAAGAACGAAAGCAGCTCCCTCTCCGCCTCCCGCCGCCCTCCCTGACAGGGGTTGGCCATGTGCGACAGGGTCGACCCGCACGGCGCATATCCATGAAAACAGAGTTCCGATGTGTGTTTGAGTTTCTCTTGTGACTTATCTGCTCGTGTAGTCAGCACGTGTGAAGCGCTGTGCAAACGAGATGTACGCAACCACATGCACAACATGAGACTTGAGAGCGAGAGAACACGTATGCGCGCACGCAATCAACAGAGCACGTGTTACTGGATACTGTTTACTGGTTACTGCAAGAGCCAAGACTACAGAGGCTACACCGCGGCCTGGTACGACCTCCGCCCCCCGGCCCCGCCATGCGAGGAGCGTCGCCTGGGCGTTCGCGTCATTTCGATGACGGATACGGCGACCGCCTCAGTCTCTGTCTTTGCGGCCCGCGCCAGCGGCGGCGACGAGCGGGCGCGTCTGCCAACAGGCAGCCAACTTCGAATGGTGATGCGCGAGACTGGCGCCGGGGTTCGCGCCCGGCGCGACGAGGTGCGCTGCACGCGAGAGCCGCCCGTGAAATCTTGCAGCATCTCGAGGTGTGCCGTCAGCACCTCTGTCGTCGACACCAGACCTTCGCGCCGCAGCCGCCACGCCGCGACGAGGCGGCTGAAGTTGAAGCAGAGGGAGAGCGCCCCGACGCACAGGCCGAGGCCTCCGCCGGCGAGCTCTACGCCGTCGCGCGAGCGCCAGACGCGGTGGTGGGCGGGCGTGCTTGCGGCGAGCGACAGCACGCAGAGGGCGAGGGGCAGAGCGTAGAGCGCGACGGCCGTGCCGCGCCGCACGGCGAATGCGATCTCGCTCGGCCAGAACTGGAGGAGCAGCTCGTGCGCGCGGCTGCGGTCGGCCGCGGTGTCGGCCAGCGGCTTGAGCTCGTGCCCGTGCAGCGGGTCGTGCGCCGCCGCGATCCCGACGTGCCGTCCGACAGCAGCGACGAGCACCGCCGCCCTCTGCGTGGACGCCCGGGCGGGATAGCACGCGAGGGCCGCGGCGGCACAGATCGCGAGGGCGAGCGACGTGGCGAGCAGAATCGGCGTCGCGAGCGAGTCGCCGCGCAGCAGCCGGTCATAGCAGTCGCTGCCGGCGAGGCACGGCTCGTGTGCAAGCAGGAGGAGCGGCGTGGCAACGCACGCCACGATGAGCCTGGGCAGAGCGCGGCGCACCGCCTCGTACGTCCCTTCGCG
The DNA here is from genome assembly GCF_000372725.1 of Emiliania huxleyi CCMP1516. NCBI lineage: Eukaryota > Haptophyta > Isochrysidales > Noelaerhabdaceae > Emiliania > Emiliania huxleyi. Next base: position 145,893 of record NW_005196379.1, on the reverse strand, counting down.
CCGCTCGCCAGTCAGAAGGTGGTCGTAGTCGACGGCGCTTGCCGCCAAGCAGTGGACCCCGAACCCGCCGCTCCACGCGGCGCCGAGCGCCGTGACCGCCGCGCCTGCCAGCCACACGCCTTGCGGCTCGTACAGCGAGGGAGCGTGCGGCGAGAGGAGCGTGAAGGCGCAGACGGCGTACGCCGCCGGGAGGGCGACCAGCTTGCGCGCGATAGCGGCGCTGAAGACGCCGCAGCACCACGCGGCCGCGTGCCAGGCGGGAAGCGCGACCAGCCGGCCGGCGAAGAAGAGTGCGAGTCCGCGGTGTGCCAGCTGGTCCGGCCTCCATATCGCAGCGCCCTCCTCCTCCTCGACGCCGCCCTCCTCGACGCCTCCCTCGACGGGCAGAGAGTGCGAGGCGGCGACGCCGATCAAGAGCGTCGCAGCGGCGGCCAGCTCAAGGCAGGCCTCGGCGGTGAGCACCGGCCGAAACATGCGGTTGAGCGTTACGCTGACCACGTCGGCGGCGAGCCCGCGGGGCGGGTGCGGATCGCGGAGCAGCTCGACGGACCGCTCCGGCACGAGGGCGGCGAGCAGCCCCGCGCTCGCGAGAAGCAAGATGCTCAGCAGCGCTGCCAGCAGCCGGCTCGTCGCGTCCGCTGGTTCGACACCCAGCGCCAGCGGGAGGCCGATTCCGATGAGAGAGCCCGCAGCGCGCGCCGCCTCGGTGCCCGCCAGGAGGGAGGCGCGGCAGTGGTGCAGCGGCGTCACCTCGACGAGGAGGGAGCCGTGCCCGACGAGGAAGAGCGGGCTGCAGGCTGCAAAGGCGAGGAAGGTGAAGGCACACAGCTGTGGCGCGTCTGGCACCCACGCCGCGGCGAGCGCGCCGAGGACCGCAGCAGCGACGAGGAGAGGCTTTCGCCGGCCGAGGCGCGAGCGCATCCCGTCGCTCCACCTCCCGACCAGCGGAAGGAGCATCAGGTCCGCCAGCAGAGTGAACGTCCACACGAGGAGCAGTGCGTCCCTCGTAACACCCGGCTGCAGCAGGCTGCGCCAGACGAGGTTCCACCGGACAGCCTCCCACACGCATGCCGGCGCAGCAAGGAGCAACCGTAGGGCCAGCCGCAACCTGCCCTCGGGCACACCACCGCCCGTGATTGAGAGCCGCGAGTTCTCCCCACACCCCCCAAATTTTGGTGGGTCCCCCCTGTGGATACTCGTTGTCCCAGTGAGAAGCCACATCTTCTCGGGACACCCGCAGGTTGATTGAGTACTGACCCGCTGGTGGCGTCAGCGGGGCCGACCAGGCGGTGGGGTCTTGCTCGGTCGAACCTGCGGTGAGGCTGGTCGCTTGGCTGTGCTTGCGCGTGAGGGAGGCCCACATGGAGATCGGCGGCGGAGCAGGTGGCGGAGCAGGTGCGCGGCGAAGTCAGTGCTAAGTCAACCTTGGGGACGGACGATCATGCTGTCAATGCTCAAATTCCGAATCGCTCTTGTTCACACCTCTGCTGACAGGTGTGTGTGAAATAGCTGTATCTACTCAGCTGCTCCGCTTATACTTACCTGTGAAGCGTGAACAGCGTCACGAGTTTGAACAGCGTTCTTTTGAACGGATATCGGTGTCGATCGAACGAAACACCGCTCTGACAGGGGAGAGCAGCTGCCCCCGCCGATGGCGATGAACAGACTGTTGAGCGCTGTCAGAGCGGTGTTTCGACACCGAGATCGTTCAAAGGATCGCTGTTCGGCAAATTCGTGACGCTGGTTCACGCTTCATTAGGCGTAGAGCTCTAAGGTATAAGCCGAGCAGCTAAATAAATAAATACAAACGCCGTCGGGGAGAGAGGGGACGACACTGCTTCGGCAGCGTGCACCTCGATCCTGTACCGTGTTTGTTATGACCCCCCCCGATGAACACACCAGTGAGGGAGGGCGAGACGATCGAGGGGTCCCGTACCACGCGGAATCGGCCCTATCCAGTGCTCAAGTGCTCAAATAAAAACGGACACCTCTCTACTGTGAGATGGGTAAAAAGGAACAGGCCCCGCCCTTGCGATCTTTGTGCAGGGTTCTTTGTGGGTGTGGTCGGCGACTAGCCGGGGTCGTCCTCCCGATGGGGGACTAGCACTAGCCGTCTTCCACATGGTCCCTCGGGTCCCTGCTGCTCCTAATCTCTTCGTACATCCTCCTGCTGATCTCCGCAAAGTCCTGCTCCCTCCCTCGTCTCGCCCTGCGCGTCTGCTCTGCCTCACCGTCTTCTGCCCTGCGTCGTCTGGCGACGGGTCCTCCATGGCTGAGTAGATACAGCTCTCTATCGAGAAAAACCTTTTGAGCTTTGTGCTCACACACCTGTTGCAGGTGTGAACAATAACGATTTCGGCCTTAGCCGTCGGCATGCCAATAGCGTGCAAGCCACGAAGATAAGTAGTACGCAGTTGGATTCCGTGGGTGTCCCATCAAAACGAGCATGTGGCGCTGCGCGCTGGCCGCTGCAACCGCACCCCACCAGAGGTGCCGACTCTGTATAAGGATCTTGATGGAATAACGACTCTCACCACAAACTGACTAGTCCTCCCACATCAGCCATCATCCCGGCGCATCCGCGGCCGCGCCGTCCTCCAGCTCGAGCGCAAGGCCGCACCTCACGCTCGCCAAGAGCAGCAGCTCCGCCGTCTCTGCGCTCTCGATGCTCGAGAGGGGGCGCCCCTCCTCCTTGAGCTGCCAGAAGATGAGGGCCCACCTCAGGCAGGTCTTTTGCCCGTCATTCAGCCCGGCGTCGAGATCGCCCCTCGTAAAGATGCCCTGCCGTCTGTCTTTCCGCTCGGCCGCGGAGGAGATGCTGTCAAGGATGTCCACCATCTCGTCGTCCACGAGCGCGTCATGAAGCGGTGCGTACAACATGCTCTGGTCTCCGGCAGAGGCGATGTACTCCCCAAAGCCGTCCACATTCTCCCAGATGTCCTCGATGTGGGTCTGGAAGAAATCCCACGGGGCTGCGATGAAGCCGGGCATCACGATGCCCTCGTCCTTTAGAAGCTGCTGACCGTCGATCAGGCCCTGGCCCTGTCCACCCTTGAGCAGCGCTTCGAACCAGCTGTCGATGAACCAGCACCGTTCGAGCGGGTGTAACAAATGCTCCCCGGGGGGGCACGCCTCCGTCATGTAGTCGTGAAACATGCCGACGATTCCTGGCTGCTCCAGGCCCGGTCCGACGTACTCCCACCCAGACGACAGGTCGTTGGTGTACACCTCATGCCCATAGCAGCCGTAATTCTCGATATCCGGCCGGCCGGGCCCGCTCTGGTAGTAGGACGCTAAATAGCTGTAGGGGCCCGTGAGCTTGAGTTTCGTGAGGGTAAGGTTGCCACCGCACGCGATTGGGGCTCCATACCCGCCCACCCCCTTCTCGAGCGCCTCCTCCTGCGAGTGTTGACGGGGAAGGGGAGGGGCCGTGGGCGGGACGGAGTGCGTGGGACGCGCCGCGTGCGGTGGGATCGCGCGGGTACACAGGCCTCGATGGAGAGGTCGTCGAACCACATACTCCCCTCGCCCGCGACCGAGACGTTGCCGCCCCCCATGTAGATGCCAAGGGAGCGCACCTCGTACAGCATCCTCTCCGTCCACTCGATGCCAGACACCTCCACACGGATGGAGTCCGGAAAGTACTTGGATCGAACTGAGTCGAGGCGGTCGATGCCCGTCAGCGTGTACCCGAGGTCGTGGAACCCGTCGATGAAGGCCTCCCAGGCGTAGCTCTCGCGACCCTCGTACCGGCAGCCAATCAGCTTCATCGTCTTGACCTGCCGCGTGCGGATCGGAGGCCGTCAGGAGACGGCTCGCTGTCGATGGGGAACCAAGGGGGCCCAGGCTAGTGCAGCCGCTGCCTTGACGGAGAGGAAGGTATTGTTGTACCTGTATGCCGTCAGGGCGGCGAGGGTGTTCCTCTCCCAGCCCGTGACAGGAGTCGGGAGGATGGTCTCCAGGTAGCCTTGAAGCTGCGTCATGGCGACGGCCTCAAAGAACTTGGGCATCTCGACGCAGTCTAGCTTTCGTGGGGGCAGACTGGGTGGGCTCGGCGGCGAGGGAGAGGAGGGAGGCAAAGATGGCGAGGAGGGAGGTGGCAACGTCGGTGGCGGGGCGGCAGCGGCTGCATCAATGCAGGTGTGAATTGCGAGCGCCGGCATGCTCTCGGGGCATGGCCACGGCTCCCCGTCCTTGCAGCACGCGCCACCAGCGCCGCAGAACTCGGGACACGCCCCGGCTCGGCGACCGCACGATTCCCAGCAGTCGGGCGGTGGGGGAAAGGGTGGCGGCGGTGACGGCGGCAGCTTTGGTGGCGGAGAGGGCGGGGGTGGTGAGGGCGGAGGCGCGCTTGCGGCAGCGGTACAAGTATGGGTGTCGAAGGAAGGCATACTCTGAGGACAGGGCCACGGGTCGCCGTAGGAGCCAAACATGCCATGGTTCAGTTTGCAGCACGCCGATCCGGCGCCGCAAAAGTCTGGGCACGCCCCGGATCTGCTACCGCATGGCGGCCAGCAGTTGGCCGGTGGGGGAGGGAATATGGGTGGATAGGGTGGTTCTGCAGGGCCTTCTGCAGAACCGAACATCCAATACCTCTCCACTGGCCCAGCTGTGAGTACACGAGCGGGCCTGCGGGAGATGACGGCGGTGCCAAGGACTGCAAGAATCGCAAACGCAAACAGGGCCTTTCGAGCGTCTGTGCCCACCGCATCGTTGGTGAACATGCTCTGGCAGATTGCTGCCGAGGCCACCGAACCGATTCCGGTGCCGGCACTTGCCCGAACAGATCGCCGCCGGTCCGCCCCGACGCAGAGGTTGAGGGGAGGGACGCACGCCGTAATCGCATATCGGACGGAATCGTTAGTTTTTCCATTCATGCACGACACGACAGCCGAACCTGTGCCACCACAAGTGCCAGACACGTCAGAGTCATGCGCCGCGCTCCTCACCCCATCGCTTGCACCACAGCCATCTTGAAGTCAGCCACCTCGTCGCGCTTTGTCAGCACGGCCGCGTACTCAGGTCCGGTGAACCACCCCATTGCCTTGTCAAAGTCAGGGAACGCCAGCACAAAAGCCATCTGGCCGGTCTCGCCGAAGCCCTTGGACTCCTTCATGCCCATCTTCTCCGCGAGCGGGGGCGCCAGCGCGTGCTTGATGGCAAACCCACCATCGTACGGCTCGAGCGTGGGCTCTGCCATGGGGCTATAGACGGTCTTGAACTCCATCGGGTCCTTCATGTCGAAAAAGCCGACGACAAGGCCAGCCCCGGGCGCGATGGGTGCGCCCTCAACAACAGCCATTCTAAAGTCGGCCACCTCGTCGCGCTTTGTCAGCACGGCCGCGTACTCGGGTCCGGTGAACCATCCCATCGCCTTTTCGAAGGATGGGAACTCCAGCATAAACGCCATCATACCTGTCTCACCGAAGCCCTTGGACTCCTTCATGCCCATCTTCTCCGCGAGCGGGGGTGCCAGCGCGTGCTTCATGATGAATTTGCCGTCGTACGGCTCGAGCGTGGGCTCCGCCATTGGACTGTAGACCTCTTTGAACTCCTGCGGGTCCTTCATGTCGAAAAAGCCGTACACGTAGCCTTTCTTCTCCGAGGGTGGCTCGGCTGTCTCCTCTGGCGCGGCCTCGGTCGCCGCCTCTGGCTCCACCTCGGTCGCCGCCTCTGGCTCCGCCTCGGTCGCCGCCTCTGGCTCCGCCTCGGTCGCCGCCTCTGGCTCCGCCTCCTCCGGCGCCGGGGGCTCAGGCTCGGGGGCAGATTCAGGTTCAGGCACTGGCGCCTCGGCCTCAGCTTCAGCTGCCGGCGGGTCTGGCTCAGCCTCGGCGGGTGCATCAGCCGCTGGCTCCGCCTCCGGCGCGGGTGTGGGCGGCTCCTCCGGTGCCGGCGCCGGTGCAGCTGGCTCAGCCCGCGCCTCGTCCTTTTCGGCGGTTGCTGGCGCAGGGGCAGGCTTCTTCACGGGGGCGTCGTCTGCCTTGGCCCCACCATCAGTCGAGGCACCGCACCCCATGTGCTGCTGCTGCTGCTGCTGCTGCTGCTGCTGCTGCTGCTGCTGCGGCTGCTGCGGCTGCGGCTGGTCTCTCTTCGACTTTTGCGAGCCGCCCCAAGCAAAGTGTAACCGACGTCAATCGGACGTCCACATGGTTTCGCGCCAAATGAAAATTTACACTTGGCGCATTTCATGATAAAAAAGAAATAAAACGAGCACCTTCACTAGGAGATGGGTAAAAAAGGAACATGATAAGTGCCAAGTCCTCTCTCTTTTTAAATATCGCAACATATCGCCGCAGCCGGCGCACAGAAGCGACAGCCTCTGAGCCTCTCGCTCCTCAGAGGGTGAAGGAACGCGCAAGCTTGGCCTTCGGCTTGGCGAGAGGGCTCGCCTGTTGAGGGGGGATGGGCATGACGATCGCCCGCATCGCAGACCGCTGTCGGGGTGTGGCGTGGAGCTCACCGCATCGATAGTCGCGGAGGCGGTCCACACACCGGCCGGGTCGGAGGCCGAGTCGACGTACTTCACGTCGAGGGCCCGCTGCTGCAGCTGGGCCTGCCGGCGAACAAGTCATCGTGAGGCAGGAGGGCGGGCAGGTTGGAGTCTGGAGGGTAGGGTGTGCAACACGAGTGACAGCGCCAGGAGACCGGCTGCGCCCGCCCGCGTGCGATGAGCGCACCGTCAGCCCGACCGAGCGGCCTGAGGAGAGCGGCACCTTGTAGGACGCCGTCGCGCCCGTCACGCGCTGCTCCGACGGCCACACCTCGGCACCCAGCGCCGCGCCTGCCACCGCCGCACTCAGCTTGACCGAGGCGGTCTTGGCCTTGACGAGCAGGCTGGGCTCGGCTGCAATCTTGACACCGCCCGCTGCGGCAACTGAGGCGCTGGCGCTGATCTTGCTGAGCGCCGAGGGGAGCGTGGGGCCGGAAAAGTCTGCAGACACGATGCCGGTCGGCACGTCCGCCTGCAGCGTGAGTGCCGTCTTCTTGGCCTTGAAGTCGCGCTTGGCCTTGTAGCCGAGGCCTTCGCCGACCGCGCCGCTCAGCGAGGCAGACTTTGGTCCCGACAGGAGCACCTCCGGGTCATACTCCACCACCGCCTTGGTTTTGACGTTGCCGATTGAGACTCGCTGCGTGAGCGTCCAGAGCGACGAGACGGGCGGCCCTCCGCCTCCGGAGCCGATGTCGGAGGACCAGACAGCAGCGAGGCGGCATCTGGCGAGCGGCAGTGCCAGCAGCGTTGCCAAGAGGGTGCGGGTGATCATGATGGGGGAGATCACGACAGTGTGCTCCGAGCTCGGGGTGCCTCTCGGTGATCACTCGCTGGCGCCGGTGCGCGTTTTCTTTTTGTCGTTTGAAGGCCACGCCGCAACTCTTAAAGCTCACTCGCCCTCTTCCGAGAAAGTGCTACACCGCTGTCTCCCCGCGTCCCCCCCCCTACTTGAGTGCGACCTGTCGATCCAGGGATCGCTCCCTCCCTCGGCAGAGAGCTGGCAAAGAGACGAACACCTATGCTGGCTCGCTCCCGCACGCTCCTTCGCCCAGTCGCCTCGCATGCGCGGCGGCCCCTCTGCACCGGGGGGAAGGTGTCACCGATGAAGACCGGGACGGAACTCTACATGAGCCTCTACCCGGAGGCCTCGAGCGACAGTGGGTGAGGGAGCGAGCGCCTGGCTTGCACCATCAGCACTGAATTACCCGCGCGATTGAGATCCACGCTCGCACTTCGAGTCGCCGCCACCCGCATCCCACAGCCGCTCTACTTCCCGCAGGCTGCGCCTCGGCAACATCACTCCTGATTTTGCGTGCGAGACAACGCACGGCCACTGGAGCTCCTTTCACGTGCGCTCGAGGGCCAGCACACCCATCGACCCACCCTCGCCGCACAGCGCGCCCCCACCTCGCGCCGCGCAGGCGTGGAAGAAGGACAAGTGGGCGATCCTATTCTCGCACCCCGCAGACTTCACGCCGGTCTGCACGACGGAGATCGGCCGCCTCGCCCTCAAGTACGACGAGCTCACCGACCTCGACTGCCTCGTCGCGACCCTGTCGGTGGACCCGGTCTAAGTCGCACGAGGAGTGGCGACGACGCGGTGGAACCTTCCGAGAACCTTTTTCGGAGCCTCGCAGGTCAAGTCGCACGAGGAGTGGCTCGAGGACGTGGTGGCGCACTGCGAGAACGAGATCGAGGTCAAGTTCCCGATCATCGGCGACGCGGACCGCTCCATCTCGACCGCGTACGGCATGATCGACCCCGCGACGTCCGGCGAGCAGGAGCTGCCCCTCACCATCCGCGCCGTCTTCATCATCAACCCAGAGAACAAGCTGATGCTCTCCCTCAACTAGTGAGCGATAGCGCGCCCCAGTCCCGGCTCCAGCCGCCGCTCCCGCCCCCAACAAACCCGCCCTCCCAACCACGGACCACGACCCGCCCTGCAGCCCCGCCTGCGTCGGCCGCAACATGGACGAGATCGTCCGCTGCGTCAAGGCGCTGCAGCTCTCGTACCAAAAGTCGATCGCTACGCCGGCGAACTGGTGCGCATATCTCGGCTGAATCTCGGCCGATGTCGGCTATCTCTCGGCTATCTCTCACCCGGCCCGCTGCTCCGCAGGCCAAACAACCACGCCGACATCCCCCTTGGCGACGGGCGCACGACGTCGTTCAAGGGCCGCCCCGATCACCGCCTGCACGACCCGCGCCTCCACGAGTCGGAGGCCGACCGCGCCTCTCCCCCTCAGGCTCCGTCTTCCTGCTCCCGACCGTGTCGGACGAGGAGGCGGCGGCGCACTACCCGGGCTACCACACCTGCGACGTCCCCTCCAAGAAGGAGTCGCCTCCCCCTCCCCCTCGCAAACCTCCTCGCGGGAGGGCGACTCGCACCCCCCGCCCCTCTCCTCCGCCAGGCGTACCTCCGCCTCGTCACCGAGGAGCAGGTCAAGACCGCGCCAACCAACTAGGAATGGCCGCGACGCGGACTACGCGAGCCGCCAGGCACCAACCCGGGCAGAGGCAGCCGTGGAATCAGCGCGCGGGCGGAGATGTCCAGCAGTTTTGCAGAGACTTGCAGATGGATGCAAGAGTACTATTCTAGCCAGTAGAGGAGCCTCGCAGTTCGGGCTCGGCCAGTCTCCAGACAGCGAGGCGATGTATTTTTTGTGTACGTAAGATCGGTGTACCGTGTACGTACTTTTATCTTTTAGCTTACTCTGGGAGAGAGAGCTAGGCACCCCTCTCTCTTTTCTCCCAGTACGAGGCTGATCAGGCCGTGTCCCCAGCACAGCTTTGGCTTCGACGGGCGCCTCCCAGGGTGCGCCGGGCGACCGACTCGAGCGGCATGCGGCTTCGGACAGGCCTCGGCCCGGCTCCTGGCGGGTCGCTGAAGCGTCTCGGCGGCTCTCTCTCGGTTGCGCGGTTGCGCGGTTGACGCTTTTTTGGCGCTCACGGCGGGCAGCGAGGCTGGCCTTGAGGTCGCAGCGAGCCGTCCAGACGTCTCACGGTGGCGTCGCGCATATCACTCGTGGCGTCGGTCGCCTTGGAGGCGGCAGAGACGTCCAGAGGCGGCGCATTTTTATGGGCACGCCCGGCAGCGCTGCGGGTGAGCGCGCCGCAGGCTGAAGACCTCCCTTGGCGCGGCGCGAGCGGCGCGCACCGCGGCACGAGGGCGCGCGGCGCTGCCGCCGCGATCAGTCGTCACGGCCTGCGCCCGGGCCGGCCGCGCGGGTGGCGTGGCAGCGACCACAGCACATGGTTCGGAGCTTCGGGCGGGCTTCTCGGCATCTTCGGTTGCCGCTGCACGGCGCGCGTGTCCGACCCAGTGAGTCCTACCGGTGAAGTGTGTGGTGTCCAGCCGCGCGGTGTTGCAGACTACGTCGCGTGGTGTGCTTGTGCGTCGGTAGTCATCGCAACTCGCACTGTGTCCGCACTGCCGGTGCCGGCTGGGTCCGTCGCAGCGCACGCACTCTCCCTGTGGGTCGAGTCGTGGTTTATGCGCGAGTCGTGGTGTGCGAGGATTATTTGACTAACACTCTGATTAATACCCAGCGCGGCGTCTCGCCCTCCCCTCTCGCTCGCGGCACCGAGCGAGTCAAACACCATCTCTCACAACACGAGCACACCGCGCACACCGACCCCATGTGCCGTGCACGGCCAGCGCTCCCACCGTGTGGTGCGGCTCAGTCCACAGGCGCGGACTGATCCGTCGTGCGCCCCATGTGCGTACGCGCGCAAGCACATGAAGCTCTTAACCAGTTATAGCAGTACCCTACGACACAACACCGCCAGAGGACAACGTCCACGTCCATCAGGGTGGAGGTGCTGCCGCCAGAGCCCCGTTGGCGAAGCCGTCAACGATCCACTCTATGAAGCGTGGAACTGCCGCCAGCGCTGCCGTGCCAAAGTCTCGCGGCTCGAAGGGGGCCGCGCCGTAGGGAGGGAGGGTCGTGGAGCGGGCGACCCACCTCTGGAGCGTAGGTTGTTGAGCGACATCTTGACGTGCGTCTTCGACTTGCAGTAGAGGCACTCGATGTACCACCGGCCTGAGTTGCTGTTCTGCTTCACCGTCGGCGAGCAGCCGAGGTGCGCCACGCGCGGTCGTCGCCAGAGGCAGAAGAGGGCGCGTTGGTCATTGTCGCTATCTGCGCCGCACGCAATGGGGTGAAGTCACGTGGGATTTGCACGACGCGGCTGTCGCGACGTGCAGAAGTGCGTGGCATGCGGTGTACGAGAGGGTAGGTGGGTCGATGGCTCGGCTCGCGTCGCTCTTCCAGCCGCAGCCCTGGATTCTGGCCCGACGCCGAAGCGGCGCGCGCGGCGGCCGGCGCGGCTTGGGAAGGAGGGCGCGGGCCGACCCATCGACCCCCCTAGGGGACCAGACTATGGCCACCACTAGCCTCGCCAACCGCTCCGCTAGCGTGTCGAGCGAACCTGACGCGACTTCGGACGGCTACGTGGGCGCCTCGCTGTGCTGGCGTTACGCCCGGATCAGCCTCGTAAGCTAAGAGTACGTACGCGGGCTGCCGGGACGCACCGCTCGCGCGTTCGGCACACTCGGTGGACGCCCACCGAGTGTGCCGAACCAACTGGAGCGAGTAGGCTCGATGCCGTTCTCGAGATGGAGCTGCAGAAAGTACGCCGCCGAGCGTGCCACCGAAGGCGTCCCGTCGGAGGTGATGGAGTTTGAGACCTGAGGCTGCGGAGGTGACGCCTGAGGTACCGGCCCGTGCACAGCGACTCAGCTGGCGACCGCCACGGGCTCAGACGAGACTTGTCGACTCGTTCCGGCTCAGCTTCACCGTGGTCATCGGGCGTCTGTCGACGTCAGGACCACCCATACAGCTCGAGGGTTTGAGGTCGCAAGAGCCAAGATGGTGGCGTTTGGACATCCCAACCATCACACAAGACAGCCTGTGTAGGTGGTGGCGGGACGGCGCAGTGTTTGTGGCACTCGGCAGTAGGCACCCGCGGCACGGCCCCCCGCTCTCAGCTCTCGCGGGCTGCGGAACCGGCCCCAGAAGGGGACGGTCCGGGCGAGTGTGGCAGCTCCTGCGCTAGTATGGGCACCCTCTATCATAGCAGTACTGATCCTGGTCATTAGAGCTGCCAGGAATAGCGTCAGGAGCCGGTAGGAGTCAACGAACCCCTCATATTTGAGACATCGTGTCCCATATACTCGCGAGTCCACTAACCACTAAGCACACTAGTGGGACGCACCATATCCATCTACGGCTTCAGTCTGAGCATACTGAGACTTTGACTGGACTCTCGGCGACACGGCCCGTTGGCGCCTGGCGCACACTCTCCCGTGTGGGACACGATAGTCCTATAGCAATTGTAGAGAAAAACGCGCAACTCCGAAACGCTTTATGAAGTCCTAGTGCTATGCCTCGGCTGCGGACCGCGGCAGGCCGTGGTTGCCAGCGTATGCGCTCGGCTCCGAGGGCTGCCAGCCCGCCTCCTCGAGCCAGCCGGCCCGCGGCTGGTACACCTCGACGCCGAGCGGGTAGCAGTCCGGCTCGCCGCACGCGCCGCAGGCCATGCTCACGTCGCCCTGCGGGCACGTGGAGGCGGAGACCAGCAGGTCCGTCTCGGCGAGGAGCTCGAGGTAGTCGCCCGGCACCACCGGCGACGGCTTTGAAAAGTACTGGTGCGTGTCGCGGGTGAAGCCGGTGCACATAAACACGTTGAGCACGTCGTGCACATCTGTCTCGCCCAGGCCGTCCCTCAGCGCCTGCCGCGTCAGGTTGGAGTGGCAGCACGTGTTTGCCGTCAGGCCACTCAGCAGAAAGTTTGTGTACGGGTCGCAGCGGGAGCCAATCACGTCGTGCACGCCCGCGCCGTCTTCGTCAAAGCCGTACGCGATGGTGTCCTCGGTGATGGTGGCCAGCGGACGCAGGAAGGGCATGTTCGACCACAGCCGGTCGCCGGTCGTGAGGTGCGTCGCGTGGATCTGGCGCGTCTTGCTCGAGTAGAAGCGCTCGCGCGAGTCGCGTGCGTTCCACACGTTCATGTCTGCCACTTGCGGCCCCTCGGTGCAAACGATCCGCCATATCCAGCCGGCGGGCACGCGCCACGACCTCGCGTCGCGCGGAGGAATCGTGAGCGACTCGCGAAGCACAGCGTTGCCGTCGGCGACAGCGGTTCGCAACGCTCTGTAGAGCTCCTCGCCGCCCCGCTTCGCCGGCAGCCCGTCGACATGATAGCACACCATCGGCTTGGTTTCTCGGCAGAGCCGCCTGCGTTCCTCCACCGCGGCGGAGGAAGACATATATATACACACACACATGTGGGCGAGCCGGCCGCCCACGCCTGCTTCCTCTGGGGAGCGGACAACAGCGCCTGTCCCCTCGAAGTCAAGTGTGAACGAGGTTCTTGTTTTTATTACCTTACTAAGATGAGAGCGTGACATCACGCGTGTAGAGATGACCGACGAATTTCTTCTCTCTGTTTTCCGTACACTGCGATGCTTCGTCTTGGGCACCCGCCACGAGGTCGTGCCTGGGTCCTCGTGGGGGGTCCTCGTGGGGGGTCCTCGACTCCTCGTAGAGGGTCCCCGTAGAGGGTCTCCGTAGAGGGTCCTCTCACCTTGATGGGGGGTGTGGGGAGGGGGCGCAGGAGCCCGCCCCCCGCCCCAAGTATTCGCAACGATTGCGAGCCCTGCGATGCGAATTTTCGCCTTTTTTGTTGTGTGCCTCCCTGGCGGGTACTTCCAGCCTGCTGTGGGAACAGCTGACGCAGTCTCGCCGAGGCTCGCCCCAGCACGAGACTCGGCCAGACAAAAACCCCGAGAGGCGTGGGAGTACCTCGCCAGGTGCCTCCCTGGCTCTCACAGCCTCCTCCGCCTTCGCAACCTCTCGACCGGCCGCCAGGACCCTCGCCGCTTCGCCGTGCTGCTGCCAGCGGCACCGATGCTCTGCCGAGGCTCGCTCAGGCGGGCCACGCGCTTCGGCCGGCTCACATTCCACCGCGCTTACGGCGACGGGACCGACGCTCGCGCCCGGTTCCTGAAGCCGCTCGATGCCCGGCACTCTGACGGCTGGGACATCCTCAACAACCCGCTGTGGAACAAGGGCACCGCCTTCACGTGGGCTGAGCGCGAGCGGCTCGGGCTGCGCGGGCTGCTGCCTGCGCAGGTGCGCACCATCGAGGAGCAGGTCTCCAACTTTGTGACGCAGCTGTCGGCGATGGATGACCAGCCGCTGATGCAGAACCTGATGCTGCAGGACCTGCAGGCCAGGAACGAGACGCTCTACCACCGCGTGCTGGTCGACCACGTCGAGAAGATGGCGCCGCTGGTCTACACTCCCACCGTCGGCGCCGCTTGCCAGCACTTCTCCTCTCGGTACCAGCGCTCTCGCGGCATGTTCTTCACGCCCGAGGACGCGGGCGAGATGGGCGTGATGATGCGGAACTGGCCTCGCAGCGAGACGCAAGTGGTGGTCGTGACGGACGGCTCTCGCATCCTCGGGCTCGGCGACCTCGGCGCCAACGGGATGGGCATACCGATTGGCAAGCTGGCGCTCTACTGCGCGGTGGGCGGCATCGCGCCGCACAGAGTGCTGCCCGTCATGCTCGACTTCGGGACAAACAACGAGTCGCTGCTTCGCGACCCGCTCTACCGCGGCTACCGCCAGCCGCGCGTCACGGGCGATCGATACTACGCACTCTCGGCGCAGTTGGCTCGCGGTGCGAAGAGACGCTGTTCTCACGGCGTGGTGTGACCAGGCGCTCGTGGACGAGTTTGTGCGCGCCGTCTTCTCGCGCTTCCCGAACGTGCTGCTGCAGTGGGAGGACTTCTCGTCGGACAAGGCGTCCAACTTGCTCGCCAAGTACCGCGAGAACTACCTCTGCTTCAACGACGACATCCAGGGCACCGGCGCCACCGTCCTCGCAGGCGTGCTCGGCGCGCTGCGGCTGCAGCGGCGGCCGCCCGAGGACATCCGCTCTCTGCGGGTGGCCGTGGTCGGCGCTGGCTCCGCCGGGATCGGCGTGGCCCAGGCGCTGCACATGGCGATGCAGCAGGCGGGGCTGTCGGCCAAGGCGGCGTACAGCAACTTTTACATCCTCGACCAGGACGGGCTGCAGTCCAAGGCGCGCTTCTCGTCGCTCACCGAGGAGCAGATGGCTTTCGCGCGCGCCGACCTGCCCGACGGGATGGCGCTCGAGGAGGTGGTCGAGCAGGCGAAGCCGCACCTCGTGCTGACTTGTCCACGACACGTCCGCGACATGTCCGCGACATGTGCATGCACATGTCCTCAGGCGAAGCCGCACCTCGTCCTCGGCCTCTCGGGCAAGCGAGGCACCATCTCCGAGGCTGCGATCCGCAAGATGGCGGCCGCCGTCGAGCGGCCGATCGTGATGCCGCTCTCGAACCCGACCTCCTCCTGCGAGATCACGCCCGAGGAGGCGTATGAATGGTCGGACGGCCGCGCCATCGTGGCGACCGGCTCGCCCTTCGAGCCCGTCGCTCTCGCCGACGGCTCGATCAAGACGCCGTCGCAGTGCAACAACATGTACATCTTCCCCGGCATCGGACTCGGCGCCTCCATCTGCCAGTCCGAGACCATCCCCGATTCGATGCTGTACGAGTCTGCCGTCGCCCTCTCGCGCGTGACCGACGAGGAGGAGATGGCGCGCGGCTCCGTCTTCCCCTCCATCTCCAAGATCCGGCAGTGCTCGCATGCGGTGGCGGTCGCGTGCATCCGCCACGCCCACGACCTCGGCATCGCCAAGGCGTCGCCCGGCTGCGACCACAACCGCGGCGAGACGTACGAGCAGTGGGTCACCCGCAAGATGTACTACCCTGAGTATGCGCCGATCTACACCTCGCACACCAGGTGAGGGCGTCCTAGGCCCCGCCCCTATCTACGGCTTTAAGTTCTAAGAGTATAAAATCGATGAACCCCATTCACTCTCTCTCTGCGCGTGTTCACGCACACAAACAACAACAACAAACTGACTCGCAATCTCCGGGTTAAACATGTTTAACAAGCCGCGGTCGCCCGGGACTGGCTCGCCAACGAGCTCTACGAGCCGTCCCGGCGCGGCAAAATTGATGCGGCTTGCGGCCCTGCAGCGTGCAGGGCAGTGCTCGATCTTTACCGGTATGAGACCGGTATTTGGCGATATTTTGATTAGTTTTGGAGTGGTATGGTATAGTGGTACGCGAAAGTGGTATGCGGGGTTTTCAGTAGTTGTAGCGGCTGTCGGTGTGGTCCCGGGGGCGAAACCATGCAAAAGTGCGAGTATTACCCGGGTAACCCGGGTTTTTCCAGGTATACCCGCAAAATACCCGGTATTTTGCCGATTTTGCCGATAAGAAGGCACTCCGACTCGCTTTGATTTCCGTGAGGCAACTGGTATCCCGTACCACTTTTTGATTAGTGCAGGCCTTGGGTTTGATTAGCCAAAAACTCCCATACCGGTAAAGATCGAGCACTGGTGCAGGGACCGAAAGGTCGCCGACCTGATCACGGCTGCCGGCGCCTCGGCGCCGGCCGACGCCGTGTTCGGCGGCAGGTTCGCGACGGGCGAGACGCCCCGCTCGACGACCTCCGCCTCCGAGGCGGACGAGGGCGACGGCGCCGGCGGCGATGGCGGGACCGGCTTCGACCTGTTCGGGCCGGACCCCACCCCCATGGAGGACCTTTGAGGCCCTCCCCAGTCTCACCCCACCTTACCACTGCCCCCCCCTCCCCCCATCCCTCTGCCTCCCATAGGGCAGGATAGCACTAGCATATGCGCCTAGTGCGCACACTGGGCCCACATAGATGTGACCCGCCCACTCGAGTGCGGCGCCCGGATGCTAGTGCTTGAGAAGACACCACAAACGCGGCACGGCCCGTTTTGGATGTCTGCGGAGATTCTGTCTTAGCACACACAGTGAGTCATTCGGAGTCATTCGATGGCCAGAGTGCGATTGTGTGTGTGCGGGAGTTGGTTTGTCGGGAGGGAGGGGCAGGCTGCTCACCCACGTGCACCGGGCCAGTGCTTGCACTTTGAATGCCGTGGGGCTCCTGCCCGTGTCCGGGCGTGGAGATGCGAGGGTCGCCCCCCCTTGCCCCACCACTTTGTGTGTGTGGAGAAATCTACCTTACCTTACCTTAGCCGCGCGGCATTATGGCTAGTTCCATTTCTCTGTGGCACAGCTCGCGTTACAAAACCTTGATTTGACCATTTGCGCACTATTGTACCTCTCGGTGCCTTCCAGAGGCAGCTGCGACCCCGCCGAGTGGACGG
Organism: Emiliania huxleyi CCMP1516; assembly: GCF_000372725.1. NCBI lineage: Eukaryota > Haptophyta > Isochrysidales > Noelaerhabdaceae > Emiliania > Emiliania huxleyi. Next base: position 129,161 of record NW_005196379.1, on the reverse strand, counting down.
GGGCACTCGGCAGGTGGCGCGGAGTGCCCCCGTCCACTTGGCGGGGTCGCAGCTAACTCTGCGCGTCCTGGGGAGGTACAATAGTGTCGCGCGCCGGAGACGACTCGACGCCGCTGAGATCGGAGATCAAGCTCTGACAGGTCGCACGTCGCTCCTTTGACGCCGACGTGACTCACCCGTGCAGATCACATCAGGACACGGTCTCGACGCGCTCGGTACGACGCCTGCGACCCGTCTTGGGTCAGGTGGCACGACGCTCATATCGCCTACCAGCGCTGCCGTGCAGGTTGCCACGACGAGGTCGAGCACGCTTCTATACGCTCGCCCAGCCTTCCTTTCCATCCCATTAGGCAGCCTGGGAACGGTGGCGGTCAGAGGCAAAGCCTGCGAGGGGTGGTGGAACCACATGTCACGGCCACCGCCGGCTCGACGCGACGATAGCCTCCGGAGGCTGACTTTGAGGCACCATCATCGGACGATGTCGACGAGTTGGGTCGCTCTCGCGGTAGCCAGGTAGCCCCCCATACTAGTAGCACCGGCCATGGCCGCAGGAAGCTCGGGGGAGGGCGCTGGGAGCAACACGGAGCTCCGTTGGACGCGTTTTCAAGATTAGCGTGTCAGAGTGAATTGGAACTAGCCTATCTACGTGTAAAGGGTGATCTGAAATATGTGCCCTTTGAGCGCGTATTGGGCTATGGCTCTACATATATGCCCCATGTTAAGGTCCCTCGGGCCATGACATGACGGCTACGGGGGAAGGACCGTGAGTTGACGGAAATCGGAGGACGCGACCCACTTCGCCACAGACGGTCCCGCGCCTCGCCGCTATGACGGCCACACGACCGCAGCTCGTGTGCGTGTGGCCGTCTTTGTCCGGAGTGAAAAGTCCAACGCGCTCGTCGGTGGCGGCTTCCTCCAACCTGCGCCGCGCTCGGGTGTCACCTGGTGGCTGACTCTCGGAAGTACGCTGTCTCTTCCGTGTCTAGGCGCACGCCCACGCCCTAAGCCTCGAACTGGCCCCGCTACCTGCCGCGCCGCTGCTGGTGGGGGGGGGGCGGCGCTCGGATCGTCTTAAGCAGCGCAACTTCGCGCCCAGAGCTCGTGGCGCGAGCAGATGCATGCGCGGTGCTGAGCACCTGGTTCTCCAGGAGACGCAGGCCGCGAGGAGAGACCTCTCGCGAGCACTCAAGGCAGGGCCAGGGGGTGCCGAGAGATCACACCGTCTTCGTGGATCGTGCTCCCCCCTCGGTGCCCGGTGTGCACCGACACACGGTGTCTCCTGAGACGCTTCCCTGTCCAAGTATAGTAAAATGTGATCTAGTATGCAAGTACCATCTCAGAACAGCTGTGCATCTATAGATGCTTGTGGCGTCTAAGACGCAAAACGCTATGTACCGCTCTTCCCCAGCCCCACGCCAGCCACGTTAATTTCCTCCAGTCCGGATCGCCGCTCGCGTGTCAGCGGTAGTTTATGCATGCATGCATGCAGCGACAGCCTCCGCGCCTTCGCCCCGCGCATGTCTCCGCACCCCTTCAGGGCGATGGTTCGTGACGGCGCGTGCCCACGGTGCCTACTCGCGCGTGCCTCGTGGCTTCTTCGTACGCCTGGCGAGCTCGCGGCATGCGACGCTGGCGCGCGCGGCCCTGCGGCGGCGCCGAGAGCCCCGCCTCATGGAAGATGCGGTGCAGCGCGAAGGCCTCGCGGGTGGGCCACAGTCCGGAGGGCCCGCCCGCCCCGGCCGGCCGCGGGCCCCTCGCAATGACCTCGTATAGCTCCGAGAGGTCGCCCGTGTACGCATCCGCCGCCGCGTCGCGGCCGCCGCCGCCCCTGTTGCTGTTGCCGTGGGCGGTGCTGGTCGGCGGGTAGACGAGAACAAAGCCGTCCTTGCTGGAGAGCGCCTGCACCTGCCCGCTCGCATGGCGCTTGCTCGCATGGCGCTTGGCGGCGCCTGTCCTCGCGCGGAAGGTGGCCAGCGGCGCCGCCGGATGGTACTGCGAGCGCTGCGTCGCCAGGTCAGTGAAGCGGTCGGCGGGTGCCCTGGCGGCGGAGGAGACCGCCATCTGCAGCGCGGGGAACTGCAGCGTCGCCGCGAGGGGTGGCGGGCCCGCCTGGCCGTCGAGGGCGGCGAGCGCGCCGCGCAGGTCGCCGTGCACCAGCAGCTCGTGCAGCTGCAGCGGGAAGACCCAGTCGTGCAGGGCGGCGGCGGCCGCGTGGCTCGCGAGATGGTGCGCACAGCCGTGGAGGGCAGAGGAGGCATTGGGCGCGCGGACGACCCGCCAGGTGGGCGGCGCCTCGCGCTCGATGATGACGCCTGACGCGTCGGCCGAGCCGCAGTCGAGCAGCATGGCCTCGTCGAACATGTGCGCGTGGTGGCGGATCCAGTGAGGCAGCACAGCCGCGTCGTCCGCGAAGCTCGTCAGTAGCACCGCGCGCCGCGCACCGGCCGCGCCCACCAACCCTCTGTAGGTCGCGCCGATCTGGGCGGGATGGTAGTGCATCTGGGCAACGGTGTCGCCCTCGACAAACTCGAGTGAGCGCGCCGCCGCGTGGGCGCCGCCGCGGCCGAGCATGAAGTGGAGAAGCACCATCCCCTTGGCGGCGGCGCCGTAGCCGCCGAGCCTGTAGCCCGCCGCAGAGAGCGCCGCGATCTGGGTGTCGAGCCACGCGGACGTCTCCTCGGCGCGCATGCGGTAGCGCTCGTAGAAGAAGTCGGTGGTGATGCCGAGGCGCACCTCCTCATCCAGCTTGGCCCGCAGGCTCGTGCCGCCCGCCAGCGCGCCCGACGACTCGCCGTCGGCGCGCTTGAGCTTCCACAGGCACGAGATGCCGTGGATGGGCGCGGTCTCGAAGGAGAGGACCGCCAGCTGGGCGGCGGTGGCGGCGCGCTCAAACGAGTGCGACGTGAAGAAGGAGAGGTGCTCGTGGTACGCCGTGTCAAACTGGCCGTCCTCGTGCATGGCGCACTGCGACGTCTGGATGAAGAGCAGCGTGCGCGGCCCCATCGCCGCGGCGCAGTCCTTGAGGAACTGCGTGGGTGAGGGCACGTGCGCGAGCACATTCTGCGCGACGATCGCGTCGAGCACCACCGGCTTGCCCTCGGGCGGCCACACGCTCTGTGCCCCCCAGAAGCCCACCTTGACCTGGTGCCCCTTGGCCACGGCGGTGGGCACGATGTTGGCCGCCGGGTCGACTCCGTACGTCTTCCAGCCGAGCCTCGCGAAGGCGTCGAGCTGCGAGCCGTCGTTGCATGCGAGCTCGAGCACCGCGCGCTTGGTGCGCGCGCCCTCGAGCGGGAGCGTCTCCACGTCGGCCTGGATCTTCTGCGCCAGCCACTCGAAGTGCTTGAGGAGCGTCTTGGACGTGCCCGAGACGTACATGTAGTCGGAGAAGAGGCGCTTGCGCGAGACGAGCTGCGAGAGGTGCATGTGGTGGCACTGGCGGCAGTGCACGAGCGCGAGCGGGAACTTCTCGGCGCGCAGCGCCTCCGTGGTCGTCTTCATGAAGTCATTGGCCAGCGGCTGGTCGCGCAGGTCGAGCGCGAGCTGGATGTCGTGCGAGCCGCACACGGGGCAGCGGATGGAGGTCACGTTGACGCCGCCGCTGTTGGTGGCAGGCGGAGGTGGCGCGTGCGTTAGCGCGTGCGGGCAGTGGGCGTGGTCGTGCTTGAAGGTCGGTCTTTCGGTTGGTCGGCCGGTCGGTCGGTCGCCGTCGCACGCGGCGTCCGTCGGCGTCGGCTCGTCCGCCGCGGGCGGCACGCGGACCGCCGTCGTGTGCGCGCCCTTGCCAATGAGCGAGTCAGGCGCGGCGCCGTCGAGCTGCCTGATGGCCGTGGCGAGCGAGCCGCGGACCGTGAAGTTGTACGTGCGCGCGAAGAGGGAGTTGTTGAGGGAGAAGCCGAGCACGTCCTTCGACGCGGTGCCGTGGTTGGACGCGGCGATACGCGCGCCGGTGCGCGCGCGCGCCCACATTCGAGTTGAACGAGCTCAGATGGTAGATGGCAAACGGCGGTGGCGCGGCGGGCGCCATCGAAGACGACGACGGCGCCGAACGCTTGCTGTGATGGGCCGTCGCCGGCGGCGCTCCGACGCTCGCGGCGCCGCCTCGCCGCAGCTCGATGGTGCGCGAGATGCCGCGGCACAGGTCCTCCAGCCACAGGAAGGCGCGTGACGTCTCGGGGTGAGCCACCTTGAGGACGCCACTCGTGTACGCCGACTTGAGCATGGCCGGCGGGCCCAGGTCGACGCGCTGCCCGGGCGAGACGCCGATGACGGTGCCGAAGCGCAGCCCGACGAGCTGCGGTGCGCCGGCGGGCTTGCTGGCGGCGAGCTGTCGCATGGCGGCCTCGCGCTGGTGCATCGAGGATGAGTACGAGTCGAGCAGCTCGGTGCGCACCGCCGTGTCCTCTCGCGCGCTCCGCTGGCCGGAGCCTTCGGCGATGGCGGAGGTGGAGGCGAAGACCAGCAGCTGGGAGGGGCCCATGCGCGACGCGAGCGCGAGCGGGTCGTCGACGTTCTCCGACAAGGTCTGTTCGCGCGTGTGCCGGTCGCACGCCGCCCGGCCGGTCAGCCCGCCGAGGTAGACGACCGCGTCGTACGCCGCCAGCTCCGCCGCTGGGATGCTTGCCGCGCTCATCGGCGTGATCGGGTACTTGGCGCGCGGCGGGCGCAGCCGCGGCTCGCGGTCATAACCCGTGACCTTCCAGCCGCAGTTGGCCGAGAGCACCTGCCACCGGTCACCAAGGGACGGTGAGAAGGGAGGGCAGGACCAAGGGGAGTGAGTGAGGAGGAGGGGGAGGGTTGGCCGAGGCCACCTCGTGCAGCCGCGCGCCAATGTTGCCGCCGGCACCGATGATGGCCACCGACGGCGCGGCGCCGCCCGTCGCGATAGTCGCGACGCACGCCTCCGACGCCCTCCACGGCTTGGTCCGCCCGTCGCGCCCGCCCGCGCCGCCGTCGTGTTCATGCAGGCCCTTGCCACACGCCCACCGCTTCAGCAAGCCGAGCGCGAGCGCGGGCACCGCCGGCTCGCCACCGCCGCCAGTGCCGGGCGTGGGCGCCTTGCCCGTGCCGTCGTATTTGGCGACGCCGTCGAGCGCGCCCGCGCGGCGCTCATCGGCGGCTCGGGTGGATATGTTGATCATCTGGTTGTGTTGCAACCCGGCTCCCATCTTGCGGTCACGGCTCGAGACCTTGTGGCCGATCTGCATCTTGCGGCTTCGCGTCTCGGGCCATGGCGTCCTGTGTGCCCACGCGGCAAGGAGGGCGCTAGAGGGTGGGGGCGGGAGTGGGGAGGGGGCTCGCGCTAGAGGGTGAGGGCGCCGTGGTCAGGAGCTGCTGTTCACAGCGGCACAGACTTTGGTACGGCACAGTAGGTGTGCGCGTGCAAATCGCAGGGCTACTGGACACGTGCACTCTGTCGTCCGTGCGCGCGCGCGAGGGCGGGCTGGCAGGCACGGCGCCCCGGGCACGCGCCCGAGAGTGCCCGTGGAGGGTGCAGGGCGAGGGTGGGGGGCGGGGGGGGGGGGGCGGCTGTGCGCACCACATGTACTTGAGGATGATGCCGCCGTCGTAGAACGCGTTATTCTCCGCCTTCGTGACCGAGCCCCCCATATGATGGCGGCCCGGCGTGTACACGTAGTTGCTCCCCAGGCCCACGTGCATGAAGCGGTCGTAGAAGGCCCCGCGTCCGGGAAATGCGCCGAGGAGCAGCCCGCGCTGCGGCTCGACGAACACGCCGCGCTGGCACACGAGGGGCTCGGCGCTTGGCGGCTTGAGTGGTATCGTGTCGTCGCCCACGGCGATGAGCGAGTGGAAGTGGAGCACCCGGTGGCCGCTTGGGCCAGGGTCGAGCGCGGCGAGCAGCTCGTGGAAGCCCGGCATCACGAGGAACTCGGTGGTCGTGAGCGCGATGCGCCAGTCGTCGGGCCGCGTCATCTCCCACTGCATCACCTGCCGGTCGAGGTTCACCGCGTCGAACTCGCCGTCCCACGACGGCACGACCTTCCAGGTGCGCGGCGCGAGCTGGCGCACGAGCTCGGCCGAGCCATCGGTCGAGTTGTAGTCGATGAGGATGGCACTCGAGAACATCGGCGCGTGGTGCGCGATCCAGTACGGTAGCAGCAGCGCCTCGTTGTAAAAGTGGGACACGAGCAGCGTGCGCCTCCGCTTGGGCTGCGCGCCGGCGGCCGGCGCCGCGCGCAGGAGCGCGAGGAGCAGGGCGACGTCCCGCATCACAATCGCATATCTCGAAAGCAGCGTTCGTTCGGGCCGCCGTGCACGCGAGTGAAGTTTTCTCCCCTGACTGGGACGCCAGGTATAATCGACGGGGACACGACACAACAGCCAGGAGACCTCGGAGATCCTGGCGGGCAAAGCTGGAAAAACGCGGCGGGGCGGTCGTGGCTCGACGCCAACCAATATTCCGTGTTGCGAGAAGGAGTTTATCAAGAGAGATTTTAGAAAACCAACAATAAATCACGACTCTCACAGTGATTTGGGCTCGGCAGCTTGTCAGCCCTCAGCCGAAGCTGGGGCCGGTCCCGTAGCCGAGAGAGCCCGCGCCGATGAGTTCGACGCGGTCGGGGGGGCCTGCGGAGAGGCCAGCGAGGTGGCGATCGCTACTTCTTTCTTTATCAATGGAACAGGGAGATAAAGAATTTAAACAAGAGAACTCTCTCTCACAGCAGACAGGCTCGACACAGGTGCGAACTGGCGCGTGCTAGTACTATCACCGGCACACCACCGGAGATAAAGAAGATCAACTGGAAGGCGATCAAGGGGTTGAAAGGGACCCTCCCGCCGCAATCTCGGAGGCCGGCGCGACGAAGCCATACCCGCCGGTGTCGCGGCCCTCGATGGTGTACGCGTGCTTGATGTAGGCCCAGTCAGGTGTGGGAGGTCGCGCCTCGATCGGGTCGTACGCCCAATCGGTGCTGTCGCCAGTCGTCACGTAGATGGTCGAGGCTGCCGGACCATACGTGTACTGCTTGCCGTGCACTCCGCGGATCGCCGCGACGGCCGCCGCCGACAGGGCGTCGTGCTCGTCGTCGTGAGGCGCCGCGGAGTACAGGTAGCCCCACGGGTAGAGCCACATTTGCGAATAGGTGTGGTAATCGATGAAGAGTTTGAAGTGCGAGGAGCCGTCCGCCTCGGTGCCGAACTGGGTGACGAACTGCTGGATCCTCTCCACTTCGGGCTCCGAGCCTGCCCGCGAGCCGTGGTAGACATCGCTGCACGGGTTCGTGCTCGAGCCGGGCACGCCGCCCCACGCGCGGTGCGCCCAGTTTCGGTTTGGGTCCGTGCCGACGCAAGAGGAACCCGCGTTCGGCGAGCGCGTCTTCCGCCACCAGCGGTCGGTTTCGCGAGAGTACTCGTAGCCGTCGGGGTTGGCGATGATGAGGAAGTAGAGGTCGAGCGAGTCGACCATCTGTCTGATCGAGGCGTCGGTCGCGTAGTCCTTTAGGATCTTGTCGACCATCACCTCGGCCGAGGCGCCCGTCAGCCACTCGCGGGCGTGGATCGTGGACTGGAACCAGATGGCGGGCTTGCCGTTGTACGAGGGCTTGCATGCCGGCGCAGGAGTGTAGCTGCAGGTCGTGTTCTTTGGCCCGCCCGTGATGCGAACCACCTGCAGGTCCCTCCCCTCGGTGCTCGTGCCGATGGAGAAGGTGGAGGCGATGTGGGTGTAGTTGGGCACCGCCGTGTCTCGGAAGTAGGTGTTGATTTGGTCGGTCGAGTGGTACTCGCCCGGCAGCCACCGGTTAGAGCGGCTGGACGAGCGGCCAGCCGCCTCGTTGTCGACCAGCGTCTGGATGTCCGGCACGACCACCTCGACGGAGACGAAGTGGCTTGCCAGCCGCGCCCGAATCTCGCTCACCGAGGAGGCGAGCACACGCACGTCGAACGGGCTGCCCAGCGAGGGCGAGGTCCAGTAGTCGAAGAGCGGCACGGCGTCCTCGAAGCCCGCCACCGCCTGTGCGGCGCGAGCGGTGGTGCTGAGACCCGCAACAGCCTCCGAACCGCCGCCGCAACGCCTGCGATGAGTGCCGGGCAGTAGTGTGGGCGGGCAATGCCTGGACGGCGTCAAGCGTGCTCGCGTTGAACCGGAGGAGGACCTGGTCGTGGTGGTTGTTGCCGGGGGCAAAGTAGTGGGTGTTGCCACCGCCCTCGCCACTGGCCAGCGACAACAAGAAGGCGGGCAGCATAAACGGTGTCGTGGGCCCCCGGGGCGGAGCGAAAACGCGCGTTCGGCCCAATGTGGAAAACCGAGCACCTACCCCCCCGCCCCCCCAAAACTTCTGGAGTTTTCATCGAGTCGCGGAGCTCCCGTTGTTCACACCGAGCAGCGAGGAGCGGCTGCGGCTATAGCAGACAGCGTTACATGCGACTCAAAGAGAAATCAAGAAGCTTCCTGGCTGGCGCTGCGCGCCTGGTCTATGAATGAGAGAGAGGTTGAGGTGCAAGACCTGGAGGCCCATTAGGAGGCCCTGGGTATGGGGGAGACTACCCGCGGGCCTAGAAGGCCCGCGCGCAGCGGCGCAGGGGGGTGGGGCATTGACATGCACACTGGGGGAGGGAGTGTGTAGAGTAGAGGATGTAGAGTGTGGAGCACTGTTGAGCTGTATGTAGAGATGTAGAGCACTGTAGAGCTCTACATCCGGCGCGTGACGATGTGAGTCGCAGCCTGTGTAGAGCGATGTAGAGCGCGGATTTCACGGTGAAATCACATGAGTAAATCGCGCTCTACATCGCTCTACATCGCTCTACATCGCTCTACATCGCCCCCAGGTCTGATCCCCTACGTCTCGGACCCCCGAAACCTGCGGTGCCACCGCCGCGACTTTTGCATGTGTGCACGAAAGCGGGATCGAACGGGGGACGACGCCGTGTCCGAAAGCAGCGAAAGCAGTGAAAGCGCATCGCGGCGGCGCGAGCGGAAAAGGCATAAGAAGAAGGCCAAGAAGGAGAAGCGAGAGCGGAAGAGGGATCGGAAGAAGGAGAAGCGAAGGCGGGCAGCGGAGGAGGAGGGGAGCGAGCAGCCCCTTCCTCCCACCGTCTGGGCCGGCGTGGCGGATGGGCCGCCTGCAGAGGCGGAGCCTGCTGCGCCAGCGGCCGCTCCGGCAAAGGTCGTCGCCGGTGCCATGAGACCGGAGGAGGCTGCGGTGGCACAGGAGGCGGCGCAGCGGGTGACGCGCGTCTTCGATCCGAGCCTCGGCGTGTGGCGCATGGTACGGTCGGGCGGCGAGGTGCTCGAGAGCTGCGTCAGCCGCCAGGAGCAGCGGCAGCTCATGGCGGCAAAGGCGCGAACGGTCCAGCCGAGCGTGAGTGCAGCGCCCTCCGTCGGACCAGAGTCGTACACAGGGAGAGATAAGTTTCCGTCGCAGCATCCGTGGTTTGGGTACAAGTAAGCGCTATTACGACACGTCACTGACTGTCACTGCTGTGCGTGGCGTGCGCTCTATCGTGCGATTTTTCGTCTACCCGCGTCTCTCTCTCGTGGCCGCGCCGCGCGCGTCTTGTGGGCCGTGCGTGGGATCTGGGATGTGTTCTCGTCAGACGTCACGTGCGTGTTGTAAGACCGCGAACACGACTCCGCCGGACTCGGCAACACGCTCTCTATCTCTCCGTGTACCGTCTGTCGCGGTGTCTGGGGGACCGTGGGACCGCGGACGAGCGCGACGTGCGCGACGTCGTCGTGTGCTTTTGCGTTGACCGTTGTCGGTGTGCGGCACGGTGGGGTGTGATGTGTTTATACACGGCGTCGCGGTTTCGTGTTTGCACCGTGAGAGCGATGGGAAAACAGTACCACAGTACTGCCCTGTCCCTGACCCTCCCGTCGCACAGAGCCTAACAGCCTGAGCCTCGCTCAGCACCCGACGTGCCGCAGGATGGCGGCGGCGGCGGCGTCCGCGTCCGCGGTGTCGCAGGGCAGCGTCTCGACGGCGCCGGGCCGCTTCTTGGCCTGGTGCTCGTACATCGAGTCGTAGTAGTGCGTGAGCAGCAGGTCGGCGACCTCGCCGAGGGCGGGCGGAGAGCGGTCGAGCAGCAGCGAGACGAGGCTGGCTGCGCGGCCCGAGCCGAGCTTCCTCTCCAGCTTGAGGACGCACCTGAGACGAGCCGGGGCGAGATACGCCGAGATATGGGCGGGGCCGCCCTCTCGAGCTGTGGCGCTCGGCCAGGCATCTCTCTCTCTCGGACATCTCCGCTCGGACATCTCTCCGCTCATCACGCACTCGGCCAGCTCGTCCGGAGCGTGGCTCCCGTACTCCGCCACGAGCCTCGCGACGCGCGTCTCCCGCGGCACCTGCGGGGCAGCTCCGGCACGGCTCCGGGAAGCTGCACCGCCCTCGACCCCTCCGGCTGCATCTCGGCTGCCTCTCGGCTGCCTCTCGGCTGCCTCTCGGCTGCCTCTCGGCTGCCTCTCGGCTGCCTCTCGGCTGCCTCTCGGCTGCCTCTCGGCTGCCTCTCGGCTGCCTCTCGGCTGCCTCTCGGCTGCCTCTCGGCTGCCTCTCGGCTGCCTCTCGGCTGCCTCTCGGCTGCCTCTCGGCTGCCTCTCGGCTGCCTCTCGGCTGCCTCTCGGCTGCCTCTCGGCTGCCTCTCGGCTGCATCTCGGCTGCATCTCGCGGCACCTCGAGCCGCACCACCCTCGTCTTCTCCGCCTGCAGCGGGCGCCTCACGCGTCAGAAATGGCTCCACCTCGACGGGCCGCACCTCGAAGGATCGACGGCCGCACCTCTCCTCGCCCCACCATGGCGCCCGCATGCAGCCCGGCACATCTCGTCCCCATCTCGTCCCCATCTCATCTCGGCTACATCTCGCCCGCATGCGAGCCCACAGCCCGGCCGGCACGCCGCACCGTCCCACGTGCGCGCCCTCGTCCTCGATGAAGACTGGCGCCTACGCCCGTGGGTGTGGGGGTGTGTGGGGCGGGGGGGAGGGAGGGAGAGTCTCCCGCGTGCTGGGTTGCTCTCGGTGAAGCTGAGGCGGTAGATACAACCGAGGCCGAGGTGCGGCCGAGGTGCGGCCGAGGTGCGGCCGAGGTGCGGCCGAGGTGCGGCCGAGGTGCGGCCGAGGTGCGGCCGCGGTGCGGCCGAGGTGCGGCCGAGGTGCGGCCGAGGTGCGCCTGAGGCGAGAGGCCTGCCCACTGCAGCGCGAGCAGGTTCTCGTACATCTCGTTCGAGGGCTGCGCCGGCCGGCCCAGCGCGCCGAAGGAGGAGCCGCGGTGCTGCGCCACTCCCTCCAGGTCGACCACCTTCGGGACAACTCGCGGACGTGTCGTGGACGGGTGTCGCGGACAGCCTCTCTCTCTCTCTCCCGCCGGAGGTGCACCTGCGCGCGCCTCGCCTCGGCCATGGCGAGGAGGACGTCCGTCTTCCCCGAGCCGGTCCGCCCCCCCAGCACGACCAGCTCCCGGTCGAGCGTCTGGAACGCCTCCTCCCTCACCCACCTGCGGAAGCCCTGATACCCTCCCCGCAGGGTCACTACCTCGAGAGGCAGCTGGGAGAGGAGCCAGGCGGCGCCGCCGGAGCGCATCCCGCCGCGCTTGCAGTAGACGAGCAGCCTCCCCCCCTCGCGCGCCTTTGGCGGCAGCGCGTCCACCATACCCCTCCACGACGCCTCGATCAGCCTCACGCCCTTCGCCACCGCCTCTTCTGGGCCCTGCTGCTTGTAGAGCGTCCCGACGACGGCGCGCTCTTCGTCGGAGAAGAGCGGCATGTTGACTGCGCCCGGCAGGTGGCCCTTTGCAAACTCGCACGGCGAGCGCACGTCGAGCACCAGGGGCGCCTCCTCCGGCGCCGGAGCGCCAGGCACAAAGGCGACACCGTCGCCGGAGAGGCCGCACGCAGAGAGGAAGTGAGGCAGCTCGAGCTGGTGCGGGTAGCCCCGCTCCTGCACCGCGCGCTCCACCGCGTGCGAGAAGGCCGCGTCCGAGATCGCGGCAGACAGGCTGCCCAGCGCTGCACACCGAGGCCCACCGGCGGCGGAGCGCACGCGGTTATGGCCGAGCAATCGCGGCCGGGCAGCGAGCGCGGCCACGAAGAGCCCGGCGCTGCTCGCACCGGGGATGTAGGAGCGCATAGGTGAATTTGGGAGGATATGGAGGGCGCCGAAGCAGGAGCCAGGCAGCGCGAGAGCGGCTGGCAGCTTATTTCTTTTCTTCTGAGGAATTTCTCAGGAATGAACTGTGAGCGTCGCGGCGAGGAAAGAGGGTGGGCGGGAAGGAAAAAACAAACCGTCGGTCGCCGCCGCTTCCCCGCCCCGGCCGGCTCTCTCGCCGCCGCTTCTCTCTCTCGCCTGCGAGCTACCGCTCGCTCGCCGCTGCCCTCTGGCCGCCGCTTCTCGCCTGCTCGACCGCTCGATGCCACGCTCTCCGTCACCGTCACCGCCGGCAGGCCAGCCCTCTACTGCCAGCGATGCGGGCGACGCCGTTAAGGCCATCTATGTCTTTGCCAACGAGAAGGGAGGCATGACCGACATCAATCGCGGCAAAATCAACGAGATCATCGCCCAGCTCAGTCAGTCTTCCGCGTACACCGCCAAGCTGCTCAAGTCGGACCGGCGCGTGGACGAGACGGTCGCGCTGCTCCAGCAGAAGCTGCAGCGCAGCGACGAGGGCGCCCGGCGCAGCGCGGCGGCCGTCGTCGCCCGGCAGGTTGCGGCGCTCGAGGCGTCGCGCCGCGCGGACCGCTGCTGCGCCGTGATTGACTTTGATATGTTTTACGCCGCCGTCGAGATTCGGGACCGGCCGGAGCTAGCAGACAAGCCGGTCGCCGTGGGCGGGATCGGGATGATAAGCACCGCCAACTACGTCGCCCGCAGGTGGGGCGTGCGGTCGGCGATGCCGGGCTTCATCGGCCAGGCGCTCTGCCGGCGCGGGCCTGAGTTTGGCATGCCTCGCGGCGAGCTCGTCTTTGTGCGGCCGGACTTTGCAAAGTACACGGCGGTGGCCGAGGTCGCGCGCGCCATTTTCCGCGAGTACGACCCGAAGATGACGGCGGGCTCGCTGGACGAGGCCTACCTCGACCTGACCGACCACCTGCACAAGCGGGCGCGGGACGGCGGCGGCGGCGGCGCCGGGGACGACAGCGGCGACTGCGACGGCGGCGGGGAGGGGGAGAGGCGCGGCACGGCTCTGACTGGCGAGGCGCTGGGCGAGCTCGCTGGCGAGGTGGTGGGCGAGATCCGGGCGAGGGTCAAGGAGGCGACGCGAGGGCTGACCACCTCGGCGGGGATCGGGCCCAACTTTCTGCTCGCGAAGATCGCGGCGGACGTGCGCAAGCCGGACGGCCAGTTTTGCACGGGCTGGTCACGCGAAGCAGTGCTCTCCTTCTTGGCGCCGCTTCCGGTGCGCAAGGTGCCCGGGGTCGGCAGGGTGATGGAGAAGGCTCGGGCCAGGAAGGACGGAGCCGCCTCGGCTGTGTGTCTCTGCTGCATCTCTGCTGGACACTGGTGCGTAGGTGCTCTCAAAGGCACTGGGCGTTTCCTCGTGCGGCGAGCTGCTCCAGCCGAGATGCAGCCGAGATACTGCCGAGATACCGCCGAGATGTCACCTCGTGCGGCGAGCTGCTCTCGATGGCGGCGCCGTCCGCGACACGTCCGCGACACGTCCGCGACACGTCCGCCAGGCGAGCTGCTCTCGCGGGCGGCGGAGGCGAGGCTGCTCTTCACGCCGGGCAGCGCCGACTCGCTGCTGCGCAAGTCGCTAGGGTGGGAGGAGGGCGGGCGCGAGGAGGCGGCTGGCGAGGCGCTCCAGAAGGGCATCTCGTGCGAGCGGACCTTCCGGCCGACCGGCGACGAGGCGGAGCTGGGCGAGACGCTGCGCCGCCTCTGCGCCAGCCTGGCCGAGGAGATGGCGGCGCGGCAGCTGCGCGGCCGAACGGTGTGCCGCTCGAGCTGGAGGCGTCCCGAGGTCACGTCCGTGACGCGTCCACGACACGTCTGCGCCAGTGTCTCCGCAGGTGACTCTCAAGATGAAGACGTCCGATTTCGACCTCTTGACGCGCGACTCGAGCGCGGCGAGGCCCGTCGGCGCGGCGGAGGAGCTGCAGGCGCGCGCAGTCATGCCTCTCACAGTTGCTGACTAGACTATCGACTGATAGAGGAGGAGCTGCAGGCGCACGTGGTGCCGCTGCTGGCGCGGGAGCAGCGGCGGGCGGCCAGCGCGGGCGGCGGCCGGCTTCGGCTGCGGCTGATGGGCGTGCGCGTGTCAAAGCTGGAGAAGGAGGGAGCGGCGGGGGGGGGGGACGCGGCGCAGCGCCGCATCTCCTCCTTCTTCGCGCAGCCCGCCGCTGCCGCTTCCACGGCACGGGCGGCGGGGCTGGGGCAGGCGGCGGAGGCGGAGGCGGTCGAGATGGAGGCGGCCCTGGCGGAGGCGGAGGCAGCTGAGGCGGAGGAGGCGGAGGAGGCGGCGGCGGCGGGTGCGTCGGCGGCGGAGGCTGCGGCGGCTGAGGGTGCGGTGGCGGCGGAGGGTGCGGCAGGCGCCATCGCATGGGGGCGGGAGGACTCGGGGGGGCTCCTCTCCGCCGCCCCCTCGCCACGGGCCGTAGCCTCGCCGCCGGCCGCGCCGCCGGCCGCGAGGTCGCCGCCGCGGCCCTCCTCCCGCTACTTGCGCCTGAGCGAGGCCGAGCTCGACCAGGGCGTCCTTGCCGAGCTGCCGGAGGCGCTCCGGAGGGAGGTGCAGTCCGAGGTTGCGCACGCCGATTTGGCTCAGAGACGCCGCGCGGAGGAGCGTGGCGGGCAGCGAGAGCGGCGCCGGCCCGCTTGCGCTCCCGCGGCGGCGAAGCAGCCGAAGAGGCAGCGCTTGCTCTCCTCGTTCGTCAAGCCCGAGGGAGCCGAGCGAAGTCAGTCGAGCCGAGAGGGTGAACCGGACGCGCCGGTGGTCGCCCTCCTCGAGATGGGCTTCGCCGAGGGCGACGTGCGCGCGGCGCTTCGGATGGCGGGCAATGACCGGGAGAGGGCAGTGGAGGCGCTGTTGGCGGGTGGTACTGGTAGATGACCTTTCCAATATCGATGTACGATGATACAGTCAGATATGGTTGAAAAGGCTCAGAGAGCCGTTATCAGTATCACTGCATTGCCATTGGGGCAGCTGCAGCTTCGCCGTGCCAGTCCCGTTCTTCAGGGAGCGTTCTAAAATTCTTTTCTCTGTATGTTCCTTTTCACACAACACTGGGCACGGGACTGTATCGTAGAATTCTTTTTCGCACAACACCGGGCATAAAATTCTTTTTCATCTCACATCATCAAAGCGCCCGCCGACCAAGTAACCGGGAGTTTGGCCTCGGCGTGATCTGCTCGCCTGCTCCGCTTCTGTCAGCTGGCAGAGCCGTGCCATAGGCTGGCGGCACTGACCCATGCCCCACAATCGCTGCGCTGAACGCACCGGCCTCAGCGTGGTTGTGCCGAGCGCCAGTCGCGGCCCGACGCTGCACGTTCTCCTCATCGCGCTCCTACAGCAAGAGGCGCTGCGAGTGCCTGGCTCGGAGATCATCGTGTCACACGCCACCTTTGATAGTTTGAACGAGGCCCCAAACATGTCTCCCCGAGTTCTGGCGGCATGCGCCTCGTGTGACGTGCGCCGGATTGTTCATGTGGACTCGGTGCGCATCAACGACGCGCTCGGCTGCGCGCACCGGTACGTGGTAGCGAGCAAGCACGCTCGGAACAACGTGCTCCTGCACCTCGACGACGACCTGTTGCCGAAAGCTGCGCTCCTGCAAGCTCTTGTGCAGAGTGTGTGCGCCGAGCCTGGCTTCCCCGAGTATGCGCGCACGTCGCGACCAAACCCTTTCCGCTCCGCGCCACTGCGCCCAAGCTTTTACGGCACCACTCCACGGCTGTGCAGCAAAGATGGTTACCGCTTCTACTCAAGGAGATACACCCTGAGCCAGCGCGGCAAGTGGGTGCTCCAGAAGCCATACTACGTGCTGACCAACGTTGCCAGCATGTCGCGCGCACTGAATGCTGAGTTTGTCGCGGTGCTCAATCAGAGCTACGCCTCGCTCATGCGCGTGACGGGCGGGGAAGGCTGCGACTTAGTCTTCAATCATTTCGCAAGGGGCGCAGGCAGCACTCCCACGGCGCTCAGAGGTCACCTGCACACTCGGAGCGTGGAAAATATTCGGCGACCAAAGCACCTGCAGGCTGCTGCAGAGGCGCGAGCGCTGGCTGTCAATCCCGTTGACAGTGGAATCCAGAGCAAAGCGACCGCCGCAACGGCGACGAGCAAGTTCTACGGCGGGTACGAGGGTGGGAAGGACCACTACCCTCGGCGGTGGCAGATTTGCACTTGCCTCGGAAGGGGCACCGTCGGCGAGACGCTCGTCGGCTGTGCAACGGACAAGGCAGGGCTCAAGTGGGCCCGCGGCAATTGGAGCGCATTCGCCGCCAGCGCCGATCTCAGCATCGTGCAAACTCACACAGCGCAACACAGGCGGAATACGCGGCTCGTGAGCGCAGTGGGCAGAGCAGGCTACGGCAGCCGGGCTGAGCCGGGCTCCCGAGGTCTCCACGCCCTCTGAGTCTGAGCTCTGACATCTCTCGCATGTTGGCATATCTACTACTACACCGTGCATGCTACACAGCTTCCAGTGCCAGAGTTCTACTACTCAGCTTCCCACTCTCGGGTCCTGTATTCTATGGATGGATTTGTCCCGCCAGATTTTTACTTGCGGAGTGGCACACAAAAACTATACCTCCGTGCAGGAGCGCGTTGGGGGCGGGCCTGCTCCTTTTTGCCCATCGCCTAATAGAGGTGTCCGTTTTATTTATTCAGGAGCGCATTGAGAACACCTTTCATCTTCGGACTTCGCCTTTTGATACATGATAGACGCAACGCGTCCAGCATATTACAGCCACATCTCCCGCATGAAGAGGTGGCTGGCGCCCTGAGGCGGCACATTTGGTGGCGTGGGGAGTGCGGAGAACGCTACTGGCGGCGCGACAGGGCCTCTCTCGGTTGCGTGTGCCGCCCATCGGCACGCGGGTGCGCAGACATCGCGACTCTGCCCGCTCGCTCTTGAGACCCTTTTGCCGCGAGAGGGCGCCGGCCGCGTGTAAGAGGTGGCTGGCGCCCTGAGGCGGCATTTGGTGGGGTCAGCGTGCGGGGCTGAGTCTTACTCGTTGGTGCTGGGGCCAGATCCCAGCGCAGAACTCTGCAACGCTGGCATACAAACACAAGAAGACTAACCCTAACCATAACCCTAACCCTAACCCTAACCCTAGGTCAGCGTGCGGGGCTGAGTCTTATAGTCGTCGGCGCTGTGGGGCCAGATCCCAGCGCAGAACCCTGCAACGCTGGCATATACAGACACAACAAGACTAACCCTGGCCCTAACCCTAACCCTAACCCTAACCCTAACCCTCTAGCCCTAATAACCCTAACCTAACCCACCCCCCAACTCCACACCGCAAATTTGAAAGATCTTGATGAAAATCAGGCCCGACTGCAAATTTCTTCAAAATTTTCGCAGGCGCTCCGCGCCTGCAGATTTTGAAATAAATTCGACAAAATTGGTACCTGGCCCAATACCCGCATCCGCATGCCCGGGCAACGACGTCGAAGCTGGGATGGGTTGGTTTCCTGAAAGCCCTCTCTACCTGTGCTCTACCACAGGGCAGCAGCATGCTCAAGCCCCAGCTGGAGCGGCCGCACACTGCTCGGTAACCCCCTGCACATCTAAAGCCATCCACCATGCATCGTGCAAACCACCATGTTACTTTAGCCGTGACGGCCAATCGTGGCCGGCGGCGGCCGGTACGGCACACACCGCACAAACGCCAGGAGCATGTGTGGAGGGGGAGAGAGGAGCGAGAGGAGGCAAGAGCTGTTCGCCGCCAGCGCGGGCGGCACTCCCACGGTGGTGGGCGGGCGGCGAGGGTGGTGGAGGCAAAGAAAGAAAACAGACAACGAGGGATAGGGGAGGAGGACAGGGTCCCCACCTGCACGAGCAGGATTTTGGAAGGACGACCAGGGGCACAGGCAAATAATAAGGTTGAGAATGGTAAAATTCTTTTTCGCACAACACTGGGCACGGGACTGGCGCGCACCGGCACTAACATTCTTTTTGCGAGCCAGTCCCGTGCCCAGTGTTGACTGTTGTGCGCGGGAGCTTGCTCGGAAAATTCTTTTTCGCTTGCACGGCGTCCACACGCCGGCGCCGCTGGCGCCGCTTGTGCTCGTCGTCTCTTCTTAAAGCCGCTGCCGTGCGCCGATGACTTTACCGGCCTTCCTACGGAACGTCGTCTCCGTCAACCACAAAGTGAAGTGGGAGCCGCCGGGAGGTAAACAAGGCGGCTGTGCGATAAAGGGCGCCAAGCTGCACGCTTTTGATGAGCTCTGGAACATCGAGGTGTCTGCCCCACCGGCTCGCCGACGCGCACTCAATTCGTCGCTCTCACCAGCGCGGCACCGCACAGGAACGGCATTGCCGTGCGCGCTGCGGATGGCAGTCGGCCTGCACCGGGCGCCGCTGTGAGACAAATCTGTCGGATGCCTGTGCCGCCTCTCTGCAGTCACCGTCCGACACGTGTTGTCAGGTACGAGTTTGTGCAGGTGTCCGAGTCCCGCAGGTCGAGTCGGGCGGGCACGGTGACGCGCTGCAAGCTGCACACGCAGCCGATCGCTCACTCCCTCCCGCTGCCGGGATCCTTTTTCGCCGTCTGCTTTGTCAAACGGCAAGCTTCTCTCTCGACGCCGCCGACAGGCCGAGTCAGCGCGGGCCGCCTATGGCAGACTCCCTCTCCCCTCCCTCCTCCTCCGCCGCCACCGCCCGCGCCGCCGCCCACGCCACCACGGCCGCCGCCGCCGCCGCCGCCGCCACAGCCACTTCAGCCGCCTCCCGCGCCGCCGCCGCCACCCTCGCCGCCGCCGCCGCCCTCGCCGCCGCCACCCCCGCCGCCGCCACCACCCCCTCCCTTGCCTCCTCCGCCTCTGCCGCCGCCCGCTCCGCCGCCCGCACCTCCCCCCCCTCCCGCCCTGCCGCCCTCTCTTCCTCCCTGGATTGGCTCGCGCCTCGCTCCTCGCTGCATCGGCCACTGCCGCGAGACGACGCCGGGACTGAGTCCTTAGCCACAGTGACCAATGATTGAGCATTCATAGGCATGCCGCCGTACGACGCCGAGACCCGAGTCTCTGCACTCGAGGCCGCTGCCAAGGCCGCTGCTCCCGCCCCGACCACGCCGCCGGCAGCTGCAGGCCGTCGGCAGCTGCAGGCCCCGACGTCTGCTCAAGGGGCGGGGCGTGCGGCGCCGGTGGGTGCGGGGCGGGTGGGTGCGGCGCCAGTGGGTGCGGGGCGGGTGGCAGCCGACCCCGCCCTCGCTTGGCTCCCCATCCCAGCTGTGCGTGCGCCGCCACTCGGCATGCCGCTGGGCACGCTGGGCTTGTCGGTGCCGCTGGGCTTGTCGGGTGGCGGGGGAGCGACGTGGAGCAGGCAGGCAGCGCTGCCGGCGACCGGACCAGTTGGCATGCCGACCGGCTCGGCTGCGCCGGCGCCGGTGCCGGTCGAGGAGCAGACGCGCTGCTACCGCCTCGTCGGGCCACACGCGCAGTTTGCTGCCGGCGGATGCGCAGCGCTGTCTGGCCTCGACTTGCGGGGCGCTTTTCCGCATCCACAGCCCGCGCGCACCCCTCTCTCCGCCTTCCCTCCGCACCTCCCCCCCTTCCCTCTTCCCCCGCCTATCTCCCTCCTCCCCCGCCTCTCATCCTCCCCCGTCTATCTCCCTCCTCCCCCGCCTCTCATCCTCCCCCGCCTATCTCCCTCCTCCCCCGCCTCTCATCCTCCCCCGCCTATCTCCCTCCTCCCCCGCCTCTCATCCTCCCCCGCCTATCTCCCTCCTCCCCCGCCTCTCATCCTCCCCCGCCTATCTCCCTCCTCCCCCGCCTCTCATCCTCCCCCGCCTATCTCCCTCCTCCCCCGCCTCTCATCCTCCCCCGCCTATCTCCCTCCTCCCCCGCCTCTCCCCCACAACGCGAACGCCAGCGCCCGCCGCGGTGGCCCTCGCCAGGCGCCAACCTGACGGGCGCCAACCTCGACGGCATCGACCTGTCAGGCCGCGCGCACACACGCGCACGCACACTCACACCACACACACACGCACGCACGCACGCACACCCCACACACACGCACCCCCCCCCCGCCCCCCAACACACACACACCACGCACCCACAGCTCCTCGGCAGCGCCAAACTGCAGCTTGACGTGTCCTTCTCTGCTCTCCCGGCACCGCGCCTCCCCTCCTCGTCTCCCCGCCTCTCCCCCCACACCTCTCCCCCCACACCTCTCTCCCCACACCTCAACCCACCCACCCACCCACCCCCACCCCTCAGAAGCCGTGCTCGACTGCGCGACGCTCGACGGAGCAACACTCCACCGCGCAGTCGCCCACAAGGCCTCATTCGTCGGCGCGAGCCTCACGCGCGTCGCGGCGACCGGCGCCCTCTTCGAGCGAGCAGACTTCACCCATGCCTCGCTCGCCGCCGCACAGCTGGGCGGCGGCGGCGTCGTCGGCTCGCTCACGGACTCGCTCTTCCGCGAGGCGAGCCTCAAGGGCGCCACCCTGAGCAGCATCCAAGACTCGTCAGGCTCGACACTTCCTAGACACTTCCTAGACACTTCCTAGACACCCTGAGCAGCATCCAAGACTCGTCAGGCTCGACACTTCCTAGACACCTCCTAGACACTTCCTAGACACCCTGAGCAGCATCCAAGACTCGTCAGGCCCTCACCCCTCCCGCCCCTCTCCCCGCCCCTCCCCCCGCCCCTCTCCCCGCCCCTCCCCCCGCCCCTCTCCCCGCCCCTCTCCCCGCCCCTCTCCCCGCCCCTCTCCCCGCCCCTCTCCACGCCCCTCTCCACGCCCCCCGGCCCGCGAGGACTGGCTCTAGGACCTGCCGCAGGGGTACTCTTCGACGGCGCGGACCTGACCGGCGCCTCCTTCGAGAGGTGCGTGCTGCCGCGCCTCTCGCTGCGCGCCTCCGTCCTCGCAAACGCAACCTTCTCCCACTCGGAGCTCGAGGGCGCGCACCT